>NC_091958.1:40038473-40260190 GCF_031021105.1 Erythrolamprus reginae | reverse complement strand
ACCTTGCAGGCTCTTTCATTGTTTCTCTCTGCAAAGAATGTTTTCCAAGTCTTTGCAGGGTTTGTTTCATTGCTCTAATTTGCTTTGAATAAGTTTCTTTACAGCCCTAACCAGGTGCTAACAATGTTTCCAGTTCTTACCAGCTTGCAAGCTCTTTCATTGTTGCTCACTTGCAAATAATATTTTCCAAGCCCTAAGTCTTTGCATTTCCTCCCCACCCCCATTGGTCTAAGTTGCTCCAAATGTTTCTTTCCAGCCCTAACCAGGTGCTAATGATGTTCCCAGCTCTTACCCGCTTGCAAGCTCTTTCAAACTCTCTCCAAATAAAGTTTTTTAAGAGCCCTAACCAGGGGATAAAATAATGTGCTGAAGCTGACCAGACTAAGGACGGCTAGCCAGATGAATACCTGGTAATCAGATTATTTTCCCTATAAGGGGCATCTTATACTCCGAAAAATACGGTAACGCTATAAACTAATCCTAAAACCTAACCCATTACAAATATTATAAAATCCGGTTGTCTAATCCTAGAAAACCCACTTTATTAAAACTATTCAGCCATTCATTCCCCTTTTGGTTCAAAGCAGGTTTAAATTTGGAGGACAATATTGACTGGAAAAAGAACAGCATAGTGCATCCCCTTGCCCTCCGTCAGGCACCCTGGGTGAATTTTCTTCAACATGGGGGGTCCCAAAATTGGCCACTTTAAGACTTGTGGACTTCATTAGAATCATGAGAACTGCCCAGAATATCATTGAGCGCTAGCTACCAGCCCTGGATGGTATCTTCGCATCTCGCTGTTTCAGAAAGTGCACAATATTCTCAGAGTCTCTTCTCATCCTACTTACAATCTTTTTGGACTGCTGCCTTCTGGCAGAAGATACAGAACAATTAAAACTCGAACCACAACGTTTTCTGAACAGTTTTTATCCCAGAGCTATAATTGCACTTAACAATGTACTAGGGCAGTGATGGCGAACCTATGGCACAGGTGCGATAGGTGGCACATGGAGCCATATCTGCTGGCACGCAAACTGTGCCCTAGCTCAGCTCCAATGCGCATGTACGTGCCAGCCAGCTGACTTTCGACTCATCCAGAGGCTTTGGGAGGGCATTTTCGACTTCAGAGAGTCTCCAGAGGGGAGGGGGCGTTGAGGGAGGAGGGAGAAGCCTTTGGAGCCTGGAGAGGGCAAAAAATGGGCCTACTGGGCTCATCAGAGATTGGGAATGGGCTGTTTCAGGCCTCCAGGGGGTCTTGGGGGGGAGGTCATTTTCACCGTCCTCAGGCATTAAATTATGGGTGTGGGCACAGGTGCTTTCGGCACCCGAGGAAAAAAAAAGGTTTGCCATCACTGTACTAGAGGGTCACCCTCAGAGAACTGCTTGACAATACTACTTGGTCTGTTGAGTGGATGTTGGATGGTTCAGGTGGGAAATTGTGGCAGGTTGAGCCTGTTCTTTCGGATTGTTAGGTATGTTGAAACTGGTCTTTGGTGTCATACGTATTTCATTGCGTGGAAATACTGTGTCTCTGCTGCACTCTGCCAGCGACCGATTAGGTCCCACAGAGTTGGCCTTCTCCGGGTCCCGTCGACTAAACGATGCCGTCTGGCGGGACCCAGGGGAAGAGCCTTCTCTGTGGTGGCCCTGGCCCTCTGGAATCAACTCCCCAGAGATTAGAACCGCCCCCACCCTCCTTGCCTTTCGAAAGCTCCTGAAAACCCACTTATGTTGCCAGGCATGGGAAAACTGATATGCCCCTTAGCTACTATGGTTTTTTATGTATGGTTTGTTAAGTTGTGCGTTTGTTTTTTATAATAAGGGTTTTAAATTGTTCTTTTAAATAAGGGTTTTAAATTAGATTTGTACATATTGCTGCTGTGAGCCGCTCCGAGTCCTCCGAGAGGGGCGGCATACAAATAGAAACATAGAAACATAGAAGACTGACGGCAGAAAAAGACCTCATGGTCCATCTAGTCTGCCCTTATACTATTTCCTGTATTTTATCTTACAGTGGATATATGTTTATCCCAGGCATGTTTAAATTCAGTTACTGTGGATTTACCAACCACGTCTGCTGGAAGTTTGTTCCAAGGATCTACTATTCTTTCAGTAAAATAATAAAAATAAAAATAAAATCTAATTTATTATTATTATTATTGTTATTGTTGTTGTTGTTGTTATTGTTATTATTATTATTATTATTATTATTATTATTATTATTATTATTATATACATACAATGACAATAAAGTATTTATTTATTATTTATTCAACTCCCAGAATTCTCCAGCCAGCAGGAGAATGTTAAGTTCAGTCCAAGCTTTATTTCTTAGCTGGGAAAGAGCTGATTCCCATATTTAGCAATTAGGGAAGTGGCCTTTGAAAAATTAATAAGCCTTGATGCTGGGTTCATTTCCTGCCTCTTGGGAATTGGAGAAGGAGGTGGAGAGGGGCCTGGCATTTCTTCCAGAGGAGTAGCCTCACTCCGCCTTTCCACCTTCTCTAAGGATGCTACAGCTTTGCTCCCTGCACTCGCCCTGCCCACTTTTGGGCCGGGAACTGGATTGGTGGAGCCGGATGGGGTTTGTGTGTGTTCTGGGACCACACTGCAATTAATTGACATAAATGGAGTGAAATCAATTATGGGTGGAAGAATTATTCCAGAGGTATTCCACATTGCTTTCCCTTTACCCTGTGAAGCCCAAATTCTGCAGAAACCTTTGGAATTCCACTCCCGAGGGTGGAAACTTTTTATTTTTTTATTTATTTATTTATTTTGTCCAATACACAATACACATTGAAGAGGATAGACATGTAGTAATATATATAAAGAAAAGGATAGGAAATAGAGGAGAAGATATATGAAAGGAAGAAAAGATAAAGGAGATAAAGGAGAGACAATTGGACAGGGACGAAAGGCACACTGGTGCACTTATGTACGCCCCTTACTGACCTCTTAGGAACCTGGAGAGGTCAATCATGGATAGTCTAAGGAAAAAATGTTGGGGGTTAGGGGTTGACACTGTGGAGTCCGGTAATGAGTTCCCACGCTTCAACAACTCGATTGCTGAAGTCATATTTTTTACAGTCAAGTCTGGAGCGGTTAATATGAAGTTTGAATCTGTTGTGGGCTCTTGTGTTGTTGTGGTTGAAGCTGAAGTAGTCTTTGACAGGCAGAACGTTGCAGCATATGATCTTGTGGGCAATACTTAGATCATGTTTGAGGCGTCTTAGTTCTAAGCTTTCTAGACCCAGGATTGTAAGTCTAGTTTCGTAGGGTGTTCTGTTACGGGTAGAGGAATGCAGGGCTCTTCTGGTGAAGTATCTCTGGACATTTTCAAGGGTATTAATGTCAGAAATGAGGTATGGGTTCCAAACAGATGAGCTATATTCTAGGATGGGTCTAGCGAAAGTTTTATAAGCTCTGGTAAGTAGTGAGAGATTGCCAGAGCAGATTGCCAGTAGGATTAGATTAACAACTCTTAAAGCCTTCTTGGCGATGTTGTTGCCAATGAGCTTTGGCACTTAAGTCTTTAGTTATTAGTACTCCGAGGTCCTTGACCGAGTGGGGATTATCTGTGATAATTTGATTATTCAGTTTGTATTTGGAGTTCTGATTCTGGACTTGCCATGGACCTCCTTTGTTTTTACTTTGAAGACATTTCGCTTCTCATTCAAGAGGCTTCATCAGCTCTGGCTGAATAGTGGGGAATTCCCAACTGCTGCCTAACTGCCCCTCCCATTGGGAAGTTACTGGGGACGTTTTCAAGACTTTCTTCCTCCACAGTTGCAGTCTACCTCCTCCACCCCATTTCCCTTCGTGACTTTCCTTCCACCCAGCTTCTCCTCTCCAGTTCTCACAGTCCTTGGAGAGAGATGGGGCTGAGGGACGGACAGATGGACGTTCTTGGTCCATTGGATGGAGCATCTTTCCAGCATTCAGAAAAAAATATATAGGGAAAGCAGAAAGTGCCTAACTTCAGGAATTCTTTCAGCCTCTTTGGAGGAGTTATCCTGCTGTTCAAGGGACAGAGCAAGTCCCTTTATCAGGGCTCTCCAACATTGGCAACTTTAAGACTTGTGGACTTCAACTCCCAGAATTCCTCAGTCAGGAATTGCATTCCACAAGTCTTAAAGTTGCTAAGGTTGGAGACCCCCTGCTTTAAACCATTCCTTTCCAACTTTCCATCGTGCTTGCAAAACAAAAGGGACGTTATGTCTAGAGGTTTTGCAACAGGCTGTGGTGGGTATTTCCATTGACTTAAGAATCTCAGCATTTTTGGGAACAGCAGGGGTGGGAACCTGAAATCCCCCCTGCGATCCATCAATAATTTGTGACTGCATTTTATTTTTAAAAAAACCACCAATGGCAACAGAAAATAGGTGGAGGTTTATTTCTGTCCTAACATATCAGGAAGTTTTGCCTCAATTCCAGGTTGCTTCTCTGCTTAATTAGTTTCCACCCATTGCTTCTTGCCCTGCCCTTCTGATGCTTTGGAGAATAGCTTGACTCCCTCTTCTTTGGGGCAGCCCCTGAGATATTGGAAGACTGCTATCATGTCTTCCCATGTAGCTCTTGATGGTTGGTTTTACATGGCACTCTAAAGCCTAAAACTAGTTTCATGAGATACTTGATATAAAATCATGCATGGGATAGAAAAGGTGGATAGAGAAAAATTATTTTCTCTATCACACAATACTAGGATGAGGGGGCCCTCCCTAAAGCTCATAGGTAAGAAAGGAAGGACAAATAAAGGGAAATATTTCTTCACCCAGAGGGTCCTTGGTTTATGGAATTGACTTCCAGAAGAGGTCGTGACAGCTGTCAGCCTGGATAGCTTCAAGGCAGGATTAGACAGATTCATGGATGCCAAGTGTATCATAGGTGGTTATTGAAATGGATGTCCATGTGCCGCCTCTATGTTGGTTGAGGCAGGCAGGATTCCCTTGAGTACCATTTGTTGGGGGTCAAGGGAAAGGGAGGGTCATGCCTTTGCTTTCTACTCAAGATCTGCCACATGAATCCCAGCGACCGGTTAGGTCCCACAGAGTTGGCCTTCTCCGGGTCCCGTTGACTAAGCAATGTCGTTTGGCGGGACCTAGGAGAAGAGCCTTCTCTGTGGCGGCCACGACCCTCTGGAACCAGCTCCCCCCAGATATCAGAATTGCCCCCACCCTCCTTGCCTTTCGCAAGCTCCTTAAAACCCACCTCTGTCTTCAGGCATGGGGGAATTGAAATTTCCCTTCCCCCTATGCTTGTATGTATGAGTGGTTCTTTAAATTGGGGTTTTTTAGATTGTTTTTAATATTAGATTTGTTTACATTGTCTTTTTATATTGTTGTTAGCCGCCCCGAGTCTTCGGAGAGGGGCGGCATACAAATCTAATAAATAAATAAATAAATAATAAATAAAGATCTCCAAGGGCAATTGGTGGGCCACTGTGTGACACAGAATGCTGGACTCGATGGGCTTTGGCGTGATTCAGCATGGCCCTTCTTATGTTCTTATTGCTCCTGTGATCACGCAACATGCTAAGCAACGCAAAGCCTCTAATGGGGATGGTTTCATGAGAAGGCCTGACACTTCATGCGAGATGCCGAGACTCACTTTGATGAGTCTGTACATCCAGAAAAAAAAGGAGGAAAAACAAATGTTTTTATTGTGTTAACAGTTAAGCAAATTTGTACCTTGTAAAAATGGTTCAAAGGCCATATTTATACAGCAAATTAAATTTCATTACTGATTGAACTCACATTCTGGGCTTGTACAATATATTGAACCATACAGTAGTCAAAGGAGCTAGATTTGAATAGTACACTAAGTCATGTTTTGTTTATTCATTTATGTATATCGTGCCTTTATTATGTTTTAGAAATAATGCAAGGCAGTGAGGTCATCCAACGCCTCTTCCTCCTTCCCCCACTCCTCCTCTTTACTCCACAACAACATCAGAGTTTGTTTGGAGTGAGGGGCACATAAATACCATAAATAAAATACCAGTAAATAAAATAAAAAATCCTGTGAGGTGGGTTGGGCTGAGAGAGGGATTGGCCCAAGATCACCCAGCTAAGGCTGGGCGAGAGCTCACAGTCTTCCATTCTCTAGCCTGGGGGTTTGATCACTAGATCAAGCTGATCATTTTCAGACTTTTATTTCTACTAGTTTTTTCTCATCATTCCTATCATCCTTTTCCTCCCACTTAGGACTGTATGACTGTAACCTGTTGCTTGTATCCTAAGATTTTTATTATTGATTGTTTCTTCATTGCTTATTTGACCTCTGTGACAATCATTGTCTTGATTCTTGACAAATGTATCTTTTCTTTTATGGACACTGAGAGCATCTGCACCAAAGACAAATTCCTTGTGTGCCCAATCACACTTGGCCAATAAAGAATTCTATTCTGTTCTATTCTGTTCTATTCTATTCTATTCTATTCTATTCTATTCTATTCCATTCCATTCCATTCCATTCCATTCCATTCCATTCCACTCCATTCCACTCCAATATCTATTCTACTCTACCCTACCCTACCCTGTCCTATCCTATCCTATCCTATCCTATCCTATCCTATCCTATCCTATCAACTAAATAAGAAAAAAGCACAGTTTTAAATAAAACTGATACTACCCAAGTTGAACACATGGGGCAAATACTGCTCAGCAAATCCACTCATCCTCATGTCGATGAGGTTGAGAAAGATGGGTGTAGAGATTGTCCTTCAGCTGATCTGAGTCTGATCTTTTAGCTCTTGCTCTGCTTCTGCCTGCCCTGGTCCCCAATTCAGGGGCAGCTGAGCATCTCTGGAGGAAGCCACAGCATTGAATCTTAGCATTGGTTCCAGTGGCTTTTCTCAGTCGCTTTGATGTCTCGCTGCAATACATTCCCCAATTCATTCCTGAGATTAATCCTGACCAGGAGCCTCCTCGGCAGATGGCAGAGTCCCCCTGCACAAATCTCTTTGGGCTCAGTCTCTTCAGCCATGTTCATCACTGCCAGGCTTAATTGTTGTGATCACTGGGCGGCTCCTTTCAGAGAATTCATTGGCTAAGAGAACATCTGAACTGCTATATTAAAGCCTTGTTGTCATGGCTAAGCCAGGTAGCAGCTTCCTTTGAGGACGGCTGGCATTTCTGACATAAAAATGACTAGCAGAGTCCAAAATCTGCATGAAATGTGATTGAGAGCACAACTGGATATTGAGGTACTGATAATACTCTATTGAGAGTCCAAAGCCATCGTTTGAGTTGAAGACTTTGGCCTGCCACATACTAAGATACAGAATGTATTAGTACTACAGAGTTCTACAGAGGAATCATTGAGTCGGTCATCTGCACCTCTTTTACTGTCTGGTTTGGTTCTGCAACCCAATAAGACAGACACAGACTTCAGAGGAGAATCGGAACTGCAGAAGAAACAATGGCTGCCAACCTGCCTTCCATTGAGGACCTGTATACTGCACAAGTCAAAAAGAGGGCTGTGAAAATATTTACTGACCCCTCGCATCCTGGACATAAACTGTTTCAGCTCCTACCCTCAAAACGTCACTACAGAGCACACCAAGACAACTAGACACAAGAACAGTCCCTCAACACTGTCAAACTATTTACTAAGTCTGCACTACTATTACTATTAGTTTTTCCCATCATTCCTATCAGCCATTTCCTCCCACTTATGACTGTAACTTGTTGCTTGTATCATTAAGATCTTTATTAATATTGATTGTTTCCTCATTGCTTAGTTGACCCCTATGACAATCATTAAGTGTTGAACCTCATGATTCTTGACAAATGTATCTTTTTCTTTTATGTTCACTGAGAGCATCTGCACCAAAGACAAATTCCTTGTTTGTGCAATCACACTTGGCCAATAAAGAATTCAATTCTACTGTGGGAATTTGGGAGGGGTGGTTATATGAGCGGGAAGAATACTATCCACAACAAATTCCTTCCAGATATTCAAGGTCATCCTTTGTTCAGAACCTGTCCAGAAGTCGATGGGAGGATTGTGGACATTGGCAGAACCAGAATGGTCCATGTGATGAACTTGTGGCATGGGTGCCAAGATAGAGGGGTGTTCATGCATATGTTTTGAGAATGTGTAGTAGTGCAAAAAGTTTGGAAGGAGATACAAGAGGCAATTAACAGGATGTTAAATATAAGCTGGACAATTACAGAAGAAATGGCAGTATTGGTGAAAAGGAATGGTATGGGTGAATTCAGAGAAATTAAAGAAGCAGCTATAGAAAGTGCCCAAGCGGTAATACAGTGTTCCCTCGATTTTCGCGGAAAGTCTATACCATGGTTTTTCAAAAATATTAATTAAAAAATACTTTGCGGTTTTTTTCCCTATACCATGGTTTTTCCCACCTGATGACGTCATATCTTATCGCCAAACTTTTGTCTGCCTTTAATAAATATTTTTTTAAATAAACTTTAATAAATAAACATGGTGAGTAATGGTTTAGGGTTTAGGTTTATTGGATTTATATGCCGCCCCTCTCCGCAAACTCGGGGCTGCTGAATGGTTGCTAAGGGAATGGAAAATTGCACTTTAGGGGTTTAAAGTGTTAAGGGAAGGCTTGTGATACTGTTCATAGCCAAAAATAGTGTATTTACTTCCGCATCTCTACTTAGCGGAAATTCAACTTTCGTGGGCGGTCTCGGAACGCATCCCCCACGAAAATCGAGGGAACACTGTAGTTTTAGGTTGGAAGGGTGCAACAAAATGGACAATACAACATTGGTTCCAGTTCATGATGGAACATTTGAAATCATGGCTACAAAGATGAATATGATTAATGAAAATAAAGTGAAAGAACTGATGGAAGATGGGGCAGGGTTAGAGGTTTTATGTTTAGAAGAATTTGAGACCAAGGTATAAAGAATAAACTGGAATCAATGTAATGTTCTTGGTTTAAAATAATATTAAAAAGTACACCCTCATTTTGGTGGAGAGGTCTGAATGAATGATGTTGGGTGGTGGGAGCAGGCATCACCGTGTACTGTGTCTTTTATGTAGTATGTATCTGTCATTATTAAAAATTAATAAAATTTATTTTATTTTTATTTTTTTAAAAGGAGCCCTCAGTGCCCTGCTCTTCACAAAGGCCTTGCAAACTCTATTCTGCAGGGCCTTGATAGGAGGGCTACTTTGCCTTCGTAGCTCTAAGATAAATTTTTCTTAGTGGTTTTGTTGCTTAATCTGACTGTAAGCCACTGCATGTCCTTTGTGGAAGTGGGCTTTCTATAAATAAACAAGCCAGCAAGCTGCTTTCTTTTGTGGGTTGACTTGTCTGTCTGGACTGTTGACATAAAAGCTAAAACCAAGCTTAAACTATGGCATTTTGATGCTCTGGAGAGATTAGAACAGCCGCCGTCTTTTCCCTGTTGCTTCCCACTCATTCTCAACCATCCTGCTGTGTCACATAGATGTTTCTTCAGTAGCCCACAGGCTCTAGGGCTGCTCCATCCCTCGTTTCTGTTGTTGTTCTTGTCCTCCCTTACAGTAATCCCTCGCTACTTCACGGTTCATCTTTCGCGGATTTGCTCTTTCACTGGTTTTCAAAGGGGGCTTAAATCCATTAAATCCATTGAAAATTTTAAATCCATATAAAAGTCTTAAAATTCCTAAAATTTAAATCCATTAAGAATTCATAAAATTCTTCTACAGTACTACTGTACTCTATTAAAGAAACTGGTAGGATATCACATATAGTTTCAGCTGAGAAACATTATAGAATGACTGTTTCATGCAAAGGGTGGGTTTTAAAAGTCCAAATACTCATTAAATACATTAAAAAAAAATCTTTCCTCTACTTCATGGAAATTGGTTTTTCATGGGTGGTCTTGGAACGCATCCCCCCGCGAAAAATGAGGGATCACTGTACTAGATTGAGTGAGCTTGCTACTAGATCCCACGGCCCCTTTCAGACGACTTTACCTAAACATAATTCATTGCAGGAATGGTCAGCCACAAGTAAGCAACTTGCCAGGACCGGTAAAACCGTACATTTTTAACCATTCTTATTATTTATGTGGCTGCCCCATAAATAGAAACATAGAAACATAGAAGATTGGTGGCAGAAAAAGACCTCACAGCCCATCTAGTCTGCCCTTATACTATTTCCTGTATTTTATCTTAGGATGGATCTATGTTTATCCCAGGCATGTTTAAATTCAGTTCCTGTGGATTGACCAACCACGTCTGCTGGAGGTTTGTTCCAAGCATCTACTACTCTTTCAGTAAAATAAATATTTTCTGATCTTTCCCCCAACTAACCTCAGATTGTGCCCCCTTGTTCTTGTGTTCACTTTCCTATTAAAAACACTTCCCTCCTGAACCTTATTTTACCTTTTAACATATTTAAATGTTTTGATCATGTCCCCTCTCTGAGGTTAGTTCGGGGAAAGACCAGAAGCAACGTGAGAAAATACTATTTTACTAAAAGAGGAGTAGAAGCTTGGAACAAACTTCCAGCAGACGTGGTTGGTCAATCCACAGTAACTGAATTGAAACATGCCTGGGATAAAGATATATCCACCCTACGATAAAATACAGGAAATCGTATAAGGGCAGATTAGATGGAGCAGGAGGTTTTTTTCTGCCGTCAATCATCTATGTTTCTATGTTTCTATTCCCGGTCTTCACAGAACCAGAGTTGGAAGGAAGTATTTAGGGACAAATCCAAATGAAAGCTTCTCTGACAGATGGCTGTCTAGTCTCCACTTGCACGTGTCTAATGCTCCACAATTTTCTGGGCCACTGGTTCCATGTGTGAGCTGCTCTTACTGTTGGCATGCCTTTGTAAGATTCAGCTAAAATCTTTCTCCTTCGCCATAACAACATTATTTCATGGGCTGAATCCTGGCCCGAGACAGAAGATGACTTGGTGGGCTGCTAAGGTGGAACGGCGATGTGCGCTTGCCCCCATGGCTCTGAGCGCTAGTGGAGTCCAGAGCAGTAATGGGCAGCCAAAATTTTTACTGCCACACTGTGGGTGTGGCTTATTTTGTGGGTGTGTCTTGATGGTCATGTGACTGGGTAGGAGTGGCTTGCCAGCCATGTGGCTTGAACGATCATCATCGTTCAAGTGAACTGTTAAGTCCTCGACTTACAACCTCACCAGTGTCGCTCTCTGCGGTGACCATTTGCTTCGCGTTTCCCGCCCTCTTCTTCCTGGGTCGCCGCCTGCTTCTGGATGGGGATAGCTAGGAGAACGGGTGTCAATCAGCTGTTGAGAAAAGAGGGGGGAGGAAATGGGCCCCCTGCAACTCCTGCCGGTGCTGGTCTCCCTGCCGCTTTCCCAGGAGGAGAATGGGAGGGTGGGATGGTCAGCTGGAGCTGGGCACACAGCTTCATTTATGTTGTGAGCTGTCCCAAGTCTTCGGAGAGGGGTGGCATACAAATCCAATAAATAAATAAATTTCCGCTGGTGGAACTACGTTCCACCCCATCCTGCCTTCTCCCCACCCCTGGTCCAGGGCAATTCTGCTACTGCACCTGGGTAGGTAGCAGAATCGTGCGCGGACATGCGGGGGCGCCTGTGGCCCAGGTGCACTACATATGAACATAAGAACCTAAGAAGAGCCATGCTGAATCAGGCCAAGCCCATCGAGTCCAGCATTCTGTGTCACACAGTGGCCCACCAATTGTCCATGGGGATCTTGAGCAGGAAGAGAAGGAACAACCCTCCCTTTCCTTTGACCCCCAACAAGTGGTACTCAAGGGAATCCTGCCTACCTCAACCAACATAGAGGCAGCACTTGGTCATTTTTTTCAATAACCATCTATATGCTTGGCATCTATGAATCTGTCTAATCCTGCCTTGAAGCTATCAAGGCTGACAGCTGTCACGACCTCTTCTGGAAGTGAATTCCATAAATCAACGACCCTCTGGGTGGAGAAATATTTCCCTTTATTTGTCCTCGCTTTCTTACCTATGAGCTTTAGGGAGGGCCCCCTCATCCTAGTATTGTGTGAATTTTTCTCTATCCACCTTTTCTATCCCATGCATGATTTTATACACTTTGGTCAAGTCAGCCCTTAAACGCCGTCTTTCAAGGCTGAAGAGACCGAGGCGTTGCAACCTGGTTTCAGAAGGGAGGGGCTCCATTTCTTTGATCATACCTGTTACTCTTTTTTGCACCTTTTGCAGTGGCATAATTGCAGCCCACCTCTGGAAATATCTCCGCTCATTCATCTAACGATAAACATGCATACGTCTTTCTCTTTCTCTTTCTAAGGGCTGTCTTGCAGCATCCTTCCCTTTCTCTGAATATTTTATGGTTTCTCCAGATCTGTAATGTTCTCTTGACCTTGAATTGGCACAATTCCCAGATATCGTGAAGCTCCACTGCTTGATGTTTGCATGATTTTTTTCCCCATTTGACTTGGCAGAAGATCCACAGATAAAACATGGCTGAAGCATAATTTTTATTGCACAGAGAAATGTAGCTGAACATAAAAATTGGCAGCCCATTGCTGGGAGAAGGTGGAAATAGCTTAGGTAGTCTTAGCAGAGGTCTCCAACCTTGGCAACTTTAAGACTTATGGACTTACATGGCATCGGACCAGAATACCTCTGGGACCGCCTTCTGCTGCATGAATCCCAGCGACCAATTAGGTCCCACAAAGTTAGCCTTCTCCGGGCCCTGTCGACTAAACAATGTCGTCTAGCGGGGCCCAGGGGAAGAGCCTTCTCTGTGGCGGCCCCGGCCCTCTGGAACCAACTCCTCCCTGAGATTAGGACTACCCCCACGCACCTTGCCTTTCGTAAACTCCTGAAAACTCATCTATGTTGCCAAGCATGGGGAAATAAATATACCCATTAGCTATTATAATTTATGTATGGTTTGTTTGAGTTGTATGATTATTTTTATAAGGGTTTTTAAAATTGTTTTTAACTATTGGATTTGTATATTGTGTATTGTCCTATTGTGAGCCGCTCTGAGTCCTCGGAGAGGGGTGGCATACAAATCTAATTAATAATAATAATAATAATAATAATAATAATAATAATAATAATTATTATTATTATTATTATTATTATTATTATTATTATTATTCCAAGTCCCAGAATTACATTAGCCAATATAGCATAGCTGATTGAGGAATTCTGGGAATTGAAGTCCACAAGTCTTAAAATCCACGAGGCTGGAGACCTTGGCCTCATATTTCCTGATAATTTCTTAGCGCAATTCTGGTTGACCTTGAACCTGAGAGGTTAGTGAGTGCTTACAGATAGTGACCATCTGCCTTGGAGACCATTAATGCCTGCCTGGCACACATCAAGTCTTGTGTATCTTTGCTTAAAAGAGGTACCCAAAGATGGACACAGTACTGGAAAGGGGGATTTTGACCACTGAATAACGTGATAGAACTGTTACTTCTCAGGATTTGACTTGGAATCTATTCATTTGTTGATATGACTTAAAAACCATACTTGCTTTTTTAGCAGCCATTTCACACTGCTGATTCTCACTCAGTTTGTAATCAATTCCATTTCTAAGTTTGCATATGTTTTTACCTAAATCCCCCATCCAAAACCTCTGCATTTGATCTGGTGTAGGGATTTCTGCCTAACTAGGGGGTTGGACTAGAAGACCTCCAAAGTCCTTTCCAAGTTTGTTAAATTATGAAGATCTTTGCTTTTATTTCTATTAAATTTATTTATTTATTTATTTAAAATTTTGATACCTAATAAAAACATTACAATGACAAACAAAACAAGCAAACGGAAATATACAAACAAGCAATCAAAACAAAAAAAATATATAACAAACATTTGAGAAATTACTTTCTCAACTCATCTGAAGTTTTCAATCAGAATTCTTTGACCTCTTTTCTTAATTATTAGTATTTTTATTATTATGGTATTATTGCTTTGCTTTTTCGGGGGTATTTTTTCCTTAAATTTATGTGTTTTTTCCTCTTTCCTCAAGCCAATCATAAAAGTTTCCTTATGTTTTATAATATTCTGAATCTTCTTTCCCTTCTAATTTTTTTGACAGCATGTTCATCTCTGCAGAGTCCATTAAATTTTTAAGTATCACCCCTTCTTCCGGTATTTTATCAGATTTCCATTGCTGTGCATATACTATCCTTGCAGCTGACAAAATGTGAATAATCAAGTACCTTATTTCTTTTTAAACTTTCTTATTAAAGATACCCAATAGATATAATTCTGGGTTTTTTTTTCTAGTTCTTACTTTGTTATTTCTTTTAACCATTCCACCACCTTGTTCCAATAATTTTTGGCCTCTATGCAGGTCCACCATTGATGATAAAATGTACCTTTTTCTTTCTTACATTTCCAGCACATTTTAGAGACCTTTGGAAACATTTTAGATAATATTTCTATTAAATTTAATTTTTGTTACCTTTAAGCTCACTTGTCTACCCTACTAGCTCTTTGGTCTTATTTTTCCCCCGGTCACATCCAGTTTTGTATTTTCTGCAAATACATACACATGCACATGTATTAAAAGGAGGGGGGGGGGAAAGGATTTTAAAAAAGCATCCCCTCCCCCCACAATAGAAGCATCATATACCGAGATGCTAATATTTTCAAAATGTTGTTGTATCAGTCATTGAATATGTATGCCTTTGCAAAAGCTATATACCGGTAGTTAACATCCAAGTAGCTCACCAATATCAATAGCAATGCTATAAACCATAAAATGAAACTAAGAATAACAATGATGTTCATGTGAGCAACTGAAGACTTTTAAAAAGCCCCAAATTTATGGTGTTGTACAAGCCTGTATACAAATCCAAATCTGAAATGGTTTCCAAATTGAATTATTTTCTATGACAGATTTAACGTATTTTCAAATACGCTCCTCAAAATCAGCCTGACTGCTACAGAAAGAACAGTGTGTGCTTTCCATCAGGAAGTGAGAAGTATTCTTGTAACCATTCCTCCTTGGGATACTAGACCGAAATATAGAAAAACAAAACCAATATATAATATTACACATCATCACAGCTGAAAAAATCGTTCTGGCACAATATTGAAAACAAGGAGGGGTACTAACCGAAAATATTATAATTAAAAAGATTTTGGATTGCACAGAACTAGATAAATTGACTAAAGAATTGAAAAAATTCTATATCATAAAACATGGAATTTGTTGTATGAAGGGCTTGACAAAAGAAAATAAAACAATATATTAAATGTTAAGATTGTAAGGACAAATGAACATAATACTGTATTATTTATTTATTTATTTATTTATTTATTTATATTTATTTATTTTATTTATTTATTAGATTTGTATGCCACCCCTCTCCGTAGACTCGGGGCGGCTAACAGCAATAATAAAACAGCATATAACAAATCTAATATTTAAAATAGCTAAAAACCCTTATTAAAAAAAACCAAACATACACACAAACATACCATGCACAAATTGTATAGGCCTGGGGGCAAAGGAATATCTCAATTCCCCCATGCCTGACGACAGAGGTGGGTTTTAAGGAGGTTACGAAAGGCGAGGAGGGTGGGGGCAATTCTAATCTCTGGGGGGAGCTGGTTCCAGAGGGTCGGGGCCGCCACAGAGAAGGCTCTTCCCCTGGGGCACGCCAGATGACATTATTTAGTCGACAGGACCCGGAGAAGGCCAACTCTGTGGGACCTAACTGGTCGCTGGGATTTGTGCGGCAGAAGGCGGTCCCAGAGATATTCTGGTCCGATGCCATGAAGGGCTTTATAGGTCATAACCAACACTTTGAATTGTGACTGGAAACTGATCGGCAACCAATGCAGATTGCGGAGTGTTGGTGTAACATGGGCATACTTAGGTAAGCCCATGATTGCTCTCGCAGCTGCATTCTGCAAAATCTGAAGTTTCCGAACACTTTTCAAAGGTAGCCCCATCTAGAGAGCGTTACAGTAGTCGAACTTCGGGGTGATGAGGGCATGAGTGACTGTGAGCAGTGACTCCCAGTCCAAATAGGGCCGCAACTGGTGCACCAGGTGAACCTGGGCAAACGCCCCCCTCGCCACAGCTGAAAGATGTTTCTCTAATATGAGCTGTGGATCGAGGAGGACGCCCAAGTTGCGGACCCTCTCTGAGGGGGTCAATGATTCCCCCCCAGGGTGATGGATGGACAGATGGAATTGGCCCTGGGAGGTAAGACCCACAGCCACTCCGTCTTATCAGGGTTGAGTTTGCGTCTGTTGACACCCATCCAGACCCCAACAGCCTCCAAGCACTGGCACATCACATCCACTGCTTCGTTGACTGGACATGGGGTGGAGATGTACAACTGGGTATCATCCGCGTACTGATGATACCTCACCCCATGTCCTTGGATGATCTCGCCCAGTGGTTTCATGTAGATGTTAAATAGCAGGGGGGAGAGGACTGACCCCTAAGGCACCCCACAAGGGAGAAGCCTAGAGGTCAACTTCTGACCCCCCACTAACACCGACTGCAACCCACCAGAGATGTAGGAGGAAAACTACTGGAGAACAGGGCCTCCCACTCCCAACCCCTCCAGCCAGCGCAGAAGGATACCATGGTCGATGGTAGACATAGAAATATATATACTAGTCAAAGGTGTTATAATTAAGTTCCTTAGAGATGTATAAATCATAATGACAGTAGATATAGATAAAATAGTAAATAAGCAATATATATATACTGTTAAATAACCTTAAAGGTATTAATGTATGTATACATATTTTGTTTTTGTTTCAGTTTGTACAATGTCTTATTTGTTTGTATTTTCAGTGCAATACTTGCTGTGAATCTAATATTCTTTCTACTGTTGCATCTCAATTATTACATCTAATTATCTAAGATGTATATTAATCTAATATATACTGCTTAAAAAAATAAAGGAAACACTCAAAGAACACATCCTAGATCTGAATGAATGAAATATTCTCATTTAATATTTTGTTCTCTACAAAGATGAATGTGCACAACAGCATGTGAAATTGATTGTCAGTGTTGCTTCCTAAGTGAACAGTTTGATTTCACAGAAGTTTGATTTACTTGGAGTTATATTGTGTTGTTTTAGTGTTCCCTTTATTTTTTTGAGCAGTGTACAAATAGGAGTCATTTATAATCTACATTGTAAAGACTGCAATAACAACAATACAGTATATAGATATACATATATAAACTTTTATTACAGTCAAAGAACATCAATATAATAAAAACAACACTATGCAACACAGACAGAAAAGGAGCAGAACACCAACTACCAGTCAGAAAACTCGATGAAAACCCATCCATCCATCCATCCATCCATCCATTCATCCATTCATTCATTTGACTTCTATGCCACCAAATACCATAGGAGTAAGGGCGGCTTACAACAATACAAATATAAAAAGAAATCAAATATCAATAATAAACTATAAAAAAACCCCAAATATAAAACCCATATACTAAAACTATAAACCCCCATTGTAAAACCCATAAATCCAATCCATCAGTCAAAATACATACCCATCAAACACAACTCGGTTGTGCCAGATGTTAAAATTCACACCCTCCAGGCCTGCCAGCAAAGCCAGGGCTTGATGGCCTTTCAGAAGGCCAGTAGAGTGAGAGCTGTATGGACATTGGGGGGGGGAGTTGGTTCCATAGAGCTGGGGCAGCCACAGAGAAGGGCCTCCCCCGCAGTCCCGCCAACCTACATTTCATCCAAAGGTGGATTTTTTAGGAGCCAACTGGCCTTTCTTGGGATTTTTTAACAATGACATTTTGTTTCTCATCCAACAAGCTTTTTCAATTTTCAAGCTTCTTGGAAGTGAAGTGAAACATCTTAAACAAAACAGGAAGTCCAGTTGTTTCCTGAAAAAAGCACCTTTGGGATAACGATGACCTGGATAATTGAGAATCTCCCTGGACTCTTTAATTTCACAACATATGGACAGACTTAACCATGGCTTTGACAGGGAAACCCTAACTATCCTAGACCAGGGGTAGGCAAAGTTGGCTCTTCTATGACATGTGAACTTCAACACCCAGAATGCCTGAGCTAGCATGTTTGGCTCAGGAATTCTGGGAGATGAAGTTCACAAGTCATAGAAGAGCCAACTTTGCCTACCTCTGTCCTAGACTAAACCGAATCCAAATGGGATGGGATTTCTAGAAGCCTGGCACTCTGACAAATCAGCCATCAACAGACACATAGGCATAAACAACATTTACATACCCTGGAAAAGAAACAATCAAGAAGCCAAAAAGGGGACACATAGACCAAAACACTTTCCCACCAGCAATCAACATCCAGCTGAGCATAGATTAACATGAAGATGGACATCAGAGAATAATTGAAAAGTAAACAACACCTCAATCAAGGAGCTCCCAAACAAGCCAACAGGAAACAGCCCAACCAAAGACTCTCCAAGACTCCTTCCCCCAACACAGACAGGGCAAGCCACCACCAGAATATAAAGTGGGGGCAAACTCTTTCAATACTTGGGTAATGAAATCTCTGCAAGAAAACAACCAAGCACCCCCAATTCTTCATCCCCTTGATCACAGCCTTCTTTAGTTTCCTTTTTTAATATAATTTTTAAATTATTTTTTATAATAATAGTAACATTCACACAACATATAACAATGTGCCCAGTGTTCAGAGTGCCCACCACCAAACAATATTCATTTTATTTATTTTATTTATTTATTGAATCTGTATGCCACCCCTCTCCGTAGACTCGTAGTTCGTGGACTAACCCTCCACCAAAATGGGGGCATATTTTCTATATACCATTTTAACTCATGAGCAATAAATCTATTTACATATTATAAAGTAATTTATTCTTTGTACTTTGGTCTCGGGTTCTACTAACCACATATCCCCTTACCTTGTCCCATCGTCCCATCAATTCTTGCAGATCAGTTTCATTGGCCGAATTCATCCTCTTCTCCATAATCTCAAACTGAATATGATCCACCACGTATTGATACCTGTTCTGTCGGGCTCTCTGGTAGAATCCTCCCAAAAATTCACAGGTACAAATTTCAGACACACACACGTTTGAAAATTCAAAACAATGATCTTTATAATGAAAATTCACTTAAACCAAGCCCTCTTTTGGTATAGCAAACAGCACTCGTCTCCAAACAAACTGGTAATTTATACAAGTTCCTTATCAGTCCTGTGATACTTAGCTTACAGCTGTGAGGCAATTCAAAGTCCTTCTTTCACAAAGTGAAACACACTTTGCTCTGGTTTAGTTTCAAAGCAGGGAAAAATCAGCACACAAAAGGTCAAAGTCAGTAAAGCAGTCACGAAACACAAGGATCAGATAATCCTCCACAATGGCCAAACCCACAGGCTGCTATTTATAGCAGCCTCACTAATTATACCACAGCCCCACCCAACCACAGGTGGACTCATTTTCTTTGATAATAATCTCTAGGTTGTTGTTGCCTATGCATTGCTCTCCGCATGCGTGGCTGTATCATTAACTCTTGTTCTGAATCCAAGGAGGAGCTAGATAATTGATCTCCTTCTGAGCTGTCTGCCACACTCTCCTCCTCCCTGTCACTCCTGTCTTCTTGGTCAGAGGAGCCTTCATCAGCAGATTCCACTGGGGGCAAAACAGGCCTGCAGCATGTGGATGTCTCCCCCACATCCACAGTCCTTGGGGCAGGAGCTGGGCCAGAGCTAACCTCAACAGATACCAATTTTGTATTGTCCATTTTATCGCATCCTTCCAGCCTGGGACTATTACCACCTGAGCGCTTTCTATCGCTGCTTCTTTTATTTTTCTGAATTCTCCCATCTCGTTCCTTTTGACTAATACCGCCATTTCTTTTGTAATTGTCCATCATATATTCAGCCTTCTTTAGTTTCCAAGATATACTTCATCAACAATTTATAAACAAAGTTCAGGGTGTGTGCTGTCGGTTTTTCAAATTCCATCGTCTCTAATGTTTCTGCCTGGTTTCATTGTTCTTTTAAAGTTACCTTGGTTATTTGATAATATTCCAAACAGGTGGGTGGTTCTGACCATTTCAAAGAAAGAGTCTCAAAATATTTTCTGATGTCTTATTAATGAACAAATCTTGCAATCTATGTAGTTTGTTGTTTCTCCAATGAACTCATTCCTTTGTCCTTTCTCATAGAGTAGAATTTTATTGGCTACATGTGATTGGACACACAAGGAATTTGTCTTGGTGCATAGAATAGAATAGAATAGAATAGGATAGAATAGGAATAGGATAGAATTCTTTATTGGCCAAGTGTGATTGGACACACAAGGAATTTGTCTTGGTGCATAGAATAGAATAGAATAGAATAGAATAGGAATAGGAATAGGATAGAATTCTTTATTGGCCAAGTGTGATTGGACACACAAGGAATTTGTCTTGGTGCATAGAATAGAATAGAATAGAATAGAATAGGAATAGGATAGAATTCTTTATTGGCCAAGTGTGATTGGACACACAAGGAATTTGTCTTGGTGCATAGAATAGAATAGAATAGGAATAGGATAGAATTCTTTATTGGCCAAGTGTGATTGGACACACAAGGAATTTGTCTTGGTGCATAGAATAGAATAGAAATAGGAATAGGAATAGGATAGAATTCTTTATTGGCCAAGTGTGATTGGACACACAAGGAATTTGTCTTGGTGCAGATGTTCTCAGTGTACATAAAAGAAAATATAGATTTGTTAAGAATCACGTGGTACAACACTTAATGATTGTCATAGGGGTCAAATAAGCAATGAAGAAACAATCAATATTAATAAAAAATCTTAAGGATATAAGCAACAAGTCACAGTCATACAGTCCTAAGTGGGAGGAAAAGGGTGATAGGAATGATGAGAAAAAACTAGTAGAAATAGAAGTGCAGGCTTAGTAAATAGTTTGACAGTATTTGTTTAGTAGAGTGATGGCGTTTGGGGAAAAACTGTCCTTGTGTCTAGTTGTCTTGGTGTGCAGTGTTCTGTAGCAGCGTTTGAGGGTACGAGTTGAAACCGTTTATGTCCAGGGGTCAGTAAATATTTTCACAGCCCTCTTGTGTACATAAAAGAATGCTCTCAGTGTACATAAAAGAAAAAAAAAATGATCATCAAGAATTATAAGGTACAACACTTAATTATAGTCCAGGTACATACAGTATATTCATGCTAATAAATCTCAACAATGAGGCAACGTGTAATAAATTGGGACTGATTATCACCTGTTAATTGGTCAAGCATCCTTCCTCATATCTTCCAAGTAATTAATGATAAAGTTGAAGTACAATACCAGCATTGAACTTTGGGGTATCAAATAGCATTTGATGAACATTTTCCGTTTGATTATATGGGAATGTTCCTTTTATTGATCAACCGGCTTATTATATCCCATCTTTTTTCAGGAGCTCAAAATACAGCGTTCCCTTCCTACTTTTCATCACAGCAAAAATGTGTGAAAAGATTCCCCTAGATTAGGGGAAAAAGTACTAGTTGATATCTGGGGTTGAAATTCAAAATTTTCCCCTCCTGGTTCTGTGGGTGTGGCTTGGTGGGCTTGGCAGGGGAAGGATCCTGCAAAAGAATGGATCCTTCTCCATTCTCACCACAGTCTGGGGCCAACCAGAGATGGTATTTGTTGGATGCATGCCCACATGGCATTGAGGTTGGATAATTTGCCTGGGGGGTTATGGGGGGGTTGGGATCATTTCTATATGCATTTATGCGCCTTTTGTCTCAGATTTTGCTTTAATTTTGCTTCCATTTTCATATTATTTATTTATTTATCTATCTATCTATCTATCTATCTATCTATCTATCTATCTATCTATCTATCTATCTATCTATCTATCTATTTATTTATTCGATTTTTATGCCGCCCTTCTCCTTAGACTCAGGGCGGCTTACAACATGTTAGCAATAGCACTTTTTAACAGAGCTAGGCTATTGCCCCCACAATCCGGGTCCTCATTTTACCCACCTCGGAAGGATGGATGGCTGAGTCAACCTTGAGCCGGTGATGAGATTTGAACCGCTGACCTTCAGATCTACTGTCAGCTTCAGTGGCCTACAGTACAGCACTCTACCTGCTGCGCCACCCCGGCTCATTATTATTATTATTATTATTATTATTATTATTATTATTATGTCAATACAACACAACAAACGAGATCACTATGCTGGATTTCGTATTTCATCACCAGTCGGGCGCTTCCCAAGCACCTAGGACTGCGTTATGAAGCCTGAATCATGTTTGCCGATCCCAGTAAAGTGGCCTTTTGCAATTGACGGATGGAGATTTTGTCAATTCCGATGGTTTTCAAATGTCCGCTGAGATTCTTTGGCACTGCGCCCAGCGTGCCAAGTACCACTGGGACCACTTTCACTGGCTTATGCCAGAGTCGTTGCAGCTCGATTTTTAGATCTTCGTATTTCACTAATTTCTCTAGCTGCTTCTCCTCAATTCTGCTGTCCCCTGGGATTGCGATGTTGATGATCCATGCTTTCTTTTTCTCCACAATCAGGATGTCTGGTGTGTTATGCTTCAGAATTCGGTCAGTCTGAAGTCGGAAGTCCCACAGTAGTTTTGCTTGCTCATTTTCGACCACTTTTTCGGGCTTATGATCCCACCAGTTCTTTGCCACTAGTAGATGGTAGTTCTGACACAAGTTCCAGTGGATCATCTGTGCCACAGTATCATGTCTATGCTTGTAGTCAGTCTGTGCGATCTTTTTGCAGTAGCTCAGTATGTGATCGATTGTTTCATCTGTTTCTTTACAGAGTCTGCACTTTGGATCGTCTATTGATTTTTCAATTCTGGCTTTGACAGCATTTGTTCTAATGGCCTGTTCTTGTGCCACCAGTATTAGTCCTTCTGTCTCCTTTTTGAGTGTTCCACTTGTAAGCCATGACCAGGTCTTTTCTTTATCCCCTTTGCCTTCAATCTTCTCCAAGAACTGGCCATACAACATTGAGTTACAGTTTTTCTGTCCTGGTCCTTAGTTTGCTTCACCTTGAGAACCTTCCTATTGTTGACCTCCATCAATGCTGACTCTTTGCTCTCCTTCACATAGTCAGCTAATGCATGCTTCTCTTCTTCTTCTTCTTCTTCTTCTTCTTCTTCTTCTTCTTCTTCTTCTTCTTCTTCTTCTTCTCCTCCTCCTCCTCCTCCTCCTCCTCCTCCTCCTCCTCCTCCTTCTTCTTCCTCTTCCTGTTGTTGTTGTTGTTGTTACTGTTACTGTTTAATTGGATTTGTATGCCGCCCCTCTCCAAGTACTCGGGGCGGCATACAAATCCAATAAATCAATAAATCAATAAATCAATAAATCAATAAAATAAAATAAAATAATTGAAATAAAATAAAATAAAATAAAATAAAATAAATAAAATAAATAAAATAAATAAAATAAATAAAATAAATAAAATAAATAAAATAAATAAAATAAATAAAATAAATAAAATAAATAAAATAAATAAAATAAATAAAATAAATAAAATAAATAAAATAAATAAAATAAATAAAATAAATAAAATAAATAAAATAAAATAAAATAAATAAAATAAAATAAAATAAAATAAAATAAATAAAATAAAATAAAATAAAATAAAAAAATAAAAAAATAAAATAAAATAAAATAAAATAAAATAAAATAAAATAAAATAAAATAATCATATCCAAGGTCTAGTTGTTTGCCAGGGCCTCTGCACAGATATCACTGCCATCCTATTGCAAGCCTATTTGGCTGGATCTTCCTTTTCCCTCCTGTTAGCAACAGTGTTTGCCTTCCTGCAGCTTTTCTGTGCTTCTTCATCCCCATTTGCAAGAGGGAGAGGCTGGGCATTTAGCCAGACCGCTCTCTGGTTCCTTCAGCCTCCGTGGATGCAATTTGTTGGGCCCTGGACATTCTGTCTCCCCCCCTCCTCCCCTCCTGCCAAAGTTAGTTTAGAGTTTCCTGGAGAAGCACGCTTGGCAGAGCTTGTCTCCTGACAGATGTTGGGGTAATTAAAGTCCCCCACCACTACTATTTCATGCCTCTCTGAAAGATCTACAATTGGCTTTCGGAAGGCGTTATTTACATCGTCTCAGTTGGGTGATCAGTACTTGGCACCAATATCGTCCGAGCTTTTATTTCTTCCTCCATTTATTTAACCTGGACGCTGTCTGGGGCACTTGCCAAGTTCATTTCCCTGTGTTTCTGAGCAGGGGTGGGTATTTTTTTTAACCTACAGTAACGTTCTTCATTGTTTTGTTTCTCTATTATTTGTTTTATTTACCTATTCATCGCATTCTCTATCCTGCCCATTTCACTTAAGTGACTCCGGGCAGTTTATAATGCAGCGAACTCCTCATAATATGGAAACATAGATAAGAACCAATTAAGGCAGAATTGAAAAGATTAAGCTGAACATATTAAAAAGAATTAAAAAGTTAAAAAAAGGGTGGAAGTTAAAAACACCCTCATGGCACCCTTTCACTCCCCCATGCCAATTGGCAGATACAGGTCTTCACACTCTTTCTGGGCAGGGGCCATGACAGAAAAGGCTCTTTTCCTGGATCATAGAAACATAGAAGATTGACGGCATAAAAAGACCTCTAGTCTGCCATTATACTATTTCCTGTATTTTATCTTAGGATGCATATATGCTTATCCCAGGCATGTTTAAATTCAGTTACTGTGGATTTACCAACCACGGCTGCTGGAAATTTGTTCCAAGCATCTACTACTCTTTCAGTTAAACAATATTTTCTCACGTTGCTTTCGATCCTTCCCCCAACTCACCTCAGATTGTGCCCCCTTGTTCTTGTGTTCACTTTCCTATTAAAAACACTTCCCTCCTGGACCTTATTTAACCCTTTAACATATTTAAATGCTTTGATCATGTCCCCCCTTTCCCTTTTGTCCTCCAGACTATACAGATGGAGTTCGTGAAGTCTTTCCTGATAGGTTTTATGCTTAAGACCTTCCACCATTTTTGTAGCTCATCTTTGGACCTGTTTGATTTGATCAATTTCTTTTTGTAGGTGAGGTCTCCAGAACTGAACACAGGATTCTAAATGTGGTCTCACCAGCGCTCTATACAGCAGGATCACAATCTCCCTCTTTCTGCTTGTTATACCTCTAGCTGTGCAGCCAAGCATTCTACTTGCTTTTCATACTGCCTGACTGTTCACTCTCCCAAACTGGGTCACATCACCAGTGTTATAAGAGGGTGGGTTTTGCTGTCGGTTTAGATAGATGTGGCTTATCCTGTTGGTGGGAGGGTTGTTTTCTTCTTGGTAGTTCCTCCGTTAGAAGCTGCTTTACTGCTTGATGGTTTGTCTAAGTTGGGATATTGTTTAGTGCCACTGATAAATAAGCAGAAAGCAAATCCCACTCCCTCCTAGCACTAATGGTGTTACCTAGTTGGGTAAGGAAACGTCGGGAAGAAAACCTCCAAGATCTGAGACCACCAAGTGCCCCTCCTTGCGACCCTGGGCTGCAAATATTCGCCTTTGTTGTTGAATGAGATGCTTGGTCCTGAGGACCAGAATTTCCGTTGCTAAACAAATTGGTTATTGAATGAGTCATGCCTGATTTTATTACCTTTTTTTTTTTTTGCCACATTTGTGGCAAGTGTGAGATTTAAAACTTCTGAGTTGAGATATCCAGGAGACACCATGAAGAATAAAGGAGCTCTATGGAACTTTTGCAAAAGCTGTCCCTTCACCCTGCTCATGTGTTTGCCACAGAAAGGCAAGATGATGCATATAAATACTGAGTTTAAATTTAAATTTAAACCTGAATTTAAATACAGGTTCAAGGTATATAGTACAGTATATAGTTGAAAAGAAGTCCATGATACAACAGAGAAGGAGTTGAAGCTTCTCGCAGCTGACTGGCTCTCGGTGTTTGTTGATCCTCCGGGAAATGGATTATAGATGCTTTAAATAATTATAGTTCCTCTATTACTGTATGAGGCTCTCAATAAGGAACTCAGGGTCAAACAACGGTCCTTCTTGCGGAAGATTACAACATGGGGTTTTTTTAAAAAAAAGTTTTAAAAAGTTTTTACTCCCATACACTTTTTCACATATTTATCATCTCTTTTCTCATTTCCTTCTTTTACAAAATCTTTACACATTTATTCTATATTTATCTTATTGCTTTGTTGGTTCAAGGCCGGGTTTTTTTTTAAACCATCCTCCCTTTCTATCTCATACAGCCCTTCTTTCTATTTCTTCTTACCTTCCCTTCCTTTTTCCCTTTTTAAACCTACTTCCCCTCCGTCTCTCCTTCTCCTCTTCCCTACTTTCCCTCCTGCCCTCTCTCTTCATTCTCCTTTCCCCTCTTCTCTTCTTTCCTTCTTCTCTTTCTTTCTTCTTACTCCTCTCTTCTCTTCTTTCAATAATCCCCTTGTTGTGTTTTCTTTCTTGTTGCTTTCTTCTTGTTTCCTCTGTTTCTTTCAGTCTTCCAAAGTTCTCTTTATTGTCTTCATTCGTCTCAATAGCATTTGTCACTTTTTAAATTATATGTTCCAGTTTTAATTCTATACGATTGATAATTTGAAGTATTTCGTTCCCACCTGCTGTTTATCAAAATTCTAAATATCCTGGGATATACTTTCCACTTCTTTGTTTCCAGATGGTGTCATTTTAACAATGGAGTTTAATCCACGTTATTTGTCCAGTAAAGAGAAAAGGTCTGAGAGTTACACACGCTCTTTCCCCCCTAAATTGGTGCTCAGGCTTCAAATCAGAAATTCCTCTTCATTATTCTTACTCAATTTCATCGTTTTAAGTTTATAAATCCAGTAAATGTAATAGTCATTTATTTATTTGTTTGTTTGTCTGTTTTGTCCAGTATGTATTGGTGGTATACAAAGATGTAGCAATGTTTATATACATGATACTAGTAAAAGAGAAACATTAGGACAGGGGACGGAAGTCACGCTGGTGCATTTATGCACGCCCCTGACTGACCTCCTAGGAATCAGGAGAGGACAACAGTGGACAGTCTAAGGGTAAAGTTTTGGGGGTTAGGTGATAATACCGTGTTTCCCCGAAAATAAAACACTGTCTTATACTAATTTTTGCTCCAAAAGTTGTGCTACGTTTTATTTTCGGGGGGTGCCTTATATTCCGATCCTTCCCCTTTAATTCTTGGAGCGTTGGTACGCTCCACTTTAAGAGCCTTACTGCCCCTGCTGCCACTGCGACCGACAGAAGACACGTGGGCCACCAGATAGCTGAGAGGCTCGGCGGCAGCGAAATTGGCAGCAGCAAAATCGGCGGTGGCATCGGAGGAGAAGCTCCCGACGCTGACCAGCCCAAACCGGCAGCCCCCTTTGCTGCGGCAGGCGGGTAGCCGCCCATCCGTCGGGCTGTCTTCTGCCTCCGGATCTGGAGGCACGCTCATGGCCACTGAGGGTTCCTCCCCAAGTGGCACAGTGCCAAAAAAAGACGGGTTCGGCGAGGGGGCTGAGCCTTGGCTGCCGCTGCCCAGATTGCACCTCCTGCCTCCGTGGCGGCCAAGAGAAGACACGGTGGTAAGATCTGCGGCGGCAGAGGTCCTGTGAGCCACCAAGCAGCTCAGTTTTGGGGTTAAGTAAAACCAGGCATGGAGGAGGGAGGGGGGAGGAAGAAAGGAAGCATATTACGGTACCACCACTGCGCCTTATTTTCGGGGGGTGCCTTATATTAACAAATTCTGCAAAACCTCGGACATGCCTTACTTTCTGGGGACGTCTTATTTTTGGGGAAACACGGTACTACACAGTCTGGTAGTGAGTTCCATGCATCAACTATTCGGTTATTAAAATCATATTTTGTGTTTGTCCAATAAAAAAAAAGTTCTATTCTATTCTATTCTATTCTATTCTTTGTAGACCACCAATATATACTTGACAAAACAAACAAACAAGCAAACAAACAAACCAATAAAAAAGGGTGATTGGACACACAAGAGATTTGTCTTTGGTGCAGATGCTCTCAGTGTACATAAAAGAAAAGATACATTTGTCAAGAATCATGAGGTTAAAAACACTTAATGACAGTCAAGGTATAAGCAAGCAATAAAATCATATTAGGAACCAGTCAATATAAATTGTAAGGATATAAGCAAAAAAGTTACAGTCCTACAGTCATTAGTGGGAGGACATGGGAACAATGAGACAAGTAATAGGAGTGCAGACTTAATGAATAGTTTGACACAGGGGTGGGCTACCATTCCCAGCCCTACCGGAACAGGCTGGGAGCATGTGTATCCCCTGTGTGCTCGCACGCTCTACAGGTGCGTGCCCCCCCACAGGATTCGGCTTCTGCTCATGCGCAGAAGCATAATCTCGGGCGAGGATGAGATTTCTGGTTTTTTTCGCTTCTGCGCATGCGCAGAAGCAAAACCCCCCCAGAAATAGCCTAAAAAAAGGTAAGTGAATATCTCCGATACTGCCTTCTGCCGCACGAATCCCAGTGACTAGTTAGGTCCCACAGAGTTGGCCTTCTCTGGGTCCCGTCGACTAAACAGTGTCGTCTGGCGGGACCCAGGGGAAGAGCCTTCTCTGTGGCGGCCCTGACCCTCTGGAACTAGCTGCCCCTGGAGATTAGGATTGCCCCACCCTCCTTGCCTTTCGCAAACTTCCTCCCCCAGGCTTATATATTTTTATATATGGTATGCTTGTGTTGTATGTTTTTAAAATAATGGGTTTTTAGATATTTTTAAAATATTAGATTTGTTCATTGTACACTATTTTATTGCTGTTGTGAGCCACCCTGAGTCTGCGGAGAGGGGTGGCAAACAAATCTAATTATTATATATAATTATAATATATATAATAATAATAATAATAATAATAATAATAATAATAATAATGTGGCCGCTTTCCGCTGCCATTCTTCCTGCTCCCCCCCGTTCCCCCCCTCCCGTGTGCCTGTCATGGCGGTTCCCTGCCACCTTTTGCCCTGCCTGCCCTTGTGTCTAGTTGTTCTGGGGTGCAGTGCTCTATAGCATCATTTTGAGGGTGGGAGTTGAAACAGTTTGCGTCCAGGATGCGAGGGGTCAGTAAATATTTTCCCCGCCCTCTTTTTGACTCGTGCAGTCTATAGGTCCTCAATGGAAGGCAGGTTGGCAGCCATTGTTTTTTCTGCAGTTCTGATTGTCCTCTGAAGTCTGTGTCGGTCTTGTTGGGTTGCAGAACTAAACCAGACAGTTACGGAGGTGCAGATTATAGACTCAATGATTCCTCTGTAGAACTGTATCTGCAGCTCCTTGGATGTAAATAAAATAAAAGGAAATTAGTCAAAACTAACCTTGTTTGAAGATAACCTTCACACTCATCTAACGTCAGGGGCTGAGAAGTCAACAAGCAGATGAAGGGAGGACCAGCCAGGATTCTCCTGGATTAAATGGTACCTTTTCTTAAGGATTGTTTCTGTGGTCAATCCTTTTTTAGAGAAAGGCTTGGTGAGGGTGAGGGTTGGCCTTCAGATTGATTGATTGATTGATTGATTTATAAGACTTTATTTAAACAATTAAAATAAACAGAATTGACAAACATGCTTAACATTGGTTGAGATTCTTTGGTTTACATTTCAGGAGTTCCCGGTCTCCTCTTGTTTTCTATAAACATTTTAAATCAATTAAGTGACTAATAGAGAAAAAAGAAAGAAAGAAAAAAGACAAGTCAGAAAAGAAAAGAAAAAGAAATACTAGCAGCCAACTCTTTCCTTTGGCTCACGTACTTAAGCGAACTTTTTATAAATATTTTCATGTAGGTAGTGAATTCTCAATCTGCAGGCAAACTGGCCTTCAGGTTTACTAAGGCTGTTGTGTCTATGCCCAAGGCCTCCTCTCCGCCCTCCTCCTCCTCCTTGGTTCCCTCTCTTCTCTGCCCAAATTCCTCACCCTCCTATAGCATCTTCCCTGCACTGGGTCAGATCAATCACCCCCACCAGCCTGCAGCCACAACAATTCGGGAGGAGGCAGGCAGAGTCCCCCAGCTGCATATTTCCTGTGGATTTTCTTCTATTTCATTCTCTTGCTGGAGTGGGGAGAAGCCAGGAGCTTTGTTGGCTGTTTATGGATTGGAAGCAAAGAGGAATCTGCCTGCCACCCCAGAAAGCAGCTGTGGGGTCTCTTGTGGCAAATTTATTACCTACCCTGTTTCCCCGATAGTAAGACACCCCCAATTGTAAGACGTATCGGGGGTTTCAGGGGGGGTCGGCTAATATAAGCCGTACCCCAAAAGTAAGACACATGTCTTACTTTCGGGGAAACACGGGGGTATTGCCGGGGGGAGCCCAATGACGTCGCTTCCAAGCTCCCCGCGCGCCCCTCGCCTTCGCCTCGCCGCGGCGCCACCGCCTCTTCCCCGGCTTGGCAAAGCGAAGGATGGCGCTGGTCCGAAGCGAGCCGAGCGGGCGGCGGCTTGCAGCGAAGGCGCTCGTCCCAGCAACCGAGTCCTGCCGAGGCTCGGCTGCAAGCGGCCAGCGAGGCCGACCAGCTCCGAGGCGAGCGGCCGGAGCTGCGCCCTCCTTCGCCTGCCTCCTTTCCGGCAGGCAGGTGGGGCTGCCCAACTGCGCAGAGCGGCTCCTCCCCTCCAGACACACGCTTCCCCGACACGCGTCTGTGGCTCCACGCGTGCACGCCGCTTGGAGCCCTGAGGTTGAACTTGGAAAAGGGCTCACGAGGCTCCTGTCCCGCGGCTGCCCTTCTGGACTCTGGGGAGATGCCTTCGGGAACACGACCCTTTCAATTTTTTTCCAGTGTAAGACATACCCTGAAAGTAAGACGTAGTGGGGCTTTTGGGGGTAAAAAGAAAGTAAGACACTGTCTTACTTTCGGGGAAACACGGGTATAAAGCCCTACATGGATCAGGGCCAAAATATTTACAAACTTATGGACTATCTTCTACTGCATACCTCCCAGAGACCAATAAGAGCACACAGAGTCAGCCTCCTCCAGGCCCTGTTGATTAAGCAATGCAGATTGGCAGGGCCTCGGGGGAGGGCCTTCTCTGTGGCTGCCCCGGCTCTATGGAATCAACTCTCCCCCGATGTCCATACTGCTCCCACCCTACTGGCCTCCCAAAAGGCTGTGAAGACCTGGCTTTGCCGGAAGGGGCCCTGTGAATTCACAACTATCCTTGCCAAATTGTATGAATGATATGTTAGAATAGAATAGAATAGAATAGAATTCTTTATTGCCAAGTGTGATTGGGCACACAAGGAATTTGTCTTGGTGCAGATGCTCTCAGTGTACATAAAAGAAAAAGATACATTTGTCAAGAATCCTGTGGTACAGCACTTAATGATTGTCATAGGGGTCAATAAGCAATGAAGAAACAATCAATATTAATAAAACAAGTGACAGTCATACAGTCCTAAGTGGGAGGAGATGGGGGATAGGAATGATGAGAAAAAACTAGTAGAAATAGAAGTGCAGACTTAGTAAAAAGTCTGAGAGTGTTGAGGGAATTATTTGTTTAGCAGAGTGATGGCGTTCGTGGAAAAAACTGTTCTTGTGTCTAGTTGTCTTTATTATTATTATTTTTAATTATTTATTCTTTGTCCAATACACAATACATATGGAAGAGAATAGGCATGAAGTAATATATATAAAGATAATATATAAAATAGAAGAGAAAATATATGAGAGGAAGAAAATATATATGATATATGAGATAAAGGAAAGACAATTGGACAGGGGACGATAGGCACACCAGTGCACTTATGTACGCCCCTTACTGGCCTCTTAGGAACCTGGAGAGGTCAATCGTGGAGAGTCTAAGGGAGAAATGTTGGGGGTTAGGGGTTGACACTATTGAGTCCGGTAATGAGTTCCACAACTCGATTGTTAAAGTCATGTTTTTTACAGTCAAGTTTGGAGCGATTAATATTAAGTTTAAATCTGTTGTGTGCTCTTGTGTTGTTGCGGTTGAAGCTGAAGTAGTCATTGACCGGTAGGACTTTGCAGCATATGATCTTGTGGGCAATACTTAAATCGGAGTGCAGTGCTCTGTAGCGACGTTTTGGGGGGTAGGAGTTGAAACAATTTGTGTCCAGGATGAGAGGGGTCAGTAAATATTTTCACAGCTCTCTTTTTGACTTGTGCAGTATGCATGCCCTCAATGAAAGGCAGGTTGGCAGCCATTGTTCTTTCTACAGTTCTGATTCTCCTCTGAAGCCTGTGTCGGTCTTGTTGGGTTGCAGCACCAAACCAGACAGTTATAGAGGTGCAGATGACAGACTCAATGATTCCTCTGTAGAACTGGACCAGCAGCTCCTTGGGCAGTTTGTGCTTCCTGAATTGGCGCAGAAAGAACATTCTTTGTTGTGCTTTTTTGATGACGCATGTTGTTGTGATTGGTTAACTTATGGGTTTTGAACCAGCTGGATTTCTGATTTTTTCTTTCCTTTGCAATTAACATAGAAACATAGAAGTCTGACGGCAGAAAAAGACCTCATGGTCCATCTAGTCTGCCCTTATACTATTTTCTGTATTTTATCTTACAATGGATATATGTTTATCCCAGGCATGTTTAAATTCAGTTACTGTGGATTTATCTACCACGTCTGCTGGAAGTTTGTTCCAAGGATCTACTACTCTTTCAGTAAAATAATATTTTCTCATGTTGCTTTTGATCTTTCCCCCAACTAACTTCAGATTGTGTCCCCTTGTTCTTGTGTTCACTTTCCTATTAAAAACACTTCCCTCCTGAACCTTATTTAACCCTTTAATATATTTAAATGTTTCGATCATGTCCCCCCTTTTCCTTCTGTCCTCCAGACTATACAGATTGAGTTCATTAAGTCTTTCCTGATACGTTTTATGCTTAAGACCTTCCACCATTCTTGTAGCCCGTCTTTGGACCCGTTCAATTTTGTCAATATCTTTTTGTAGGTGAGGTCTCCAGAACTGAACACAGTACAGTATTCCAAATGTGGTCTCACCAGCATTCTATATAGCGGGATCATAATCTCCCTCTTCCTGCTTGTTATACCTCTAGCTATGCAGCCAAGCATCCTACTTGCTTTCCCTACCGCCTGACTGCACTGTTCACCCATTTTGAGACTGTCAGAAATCATGACCCCTAAATCCTTTTCTTCTGAAGTATTTGCTAACACAGAACTGCCAATACAATACTCAGACTGAGGATTCCTTTTCCCCAAGTGCATTATTTTACATTTGGAAACATTAAACTGCAGTTTCCATTGCTTTGACCATTTATCTAGTAAAGCTAAATCATTTACCATATTACAGACCCCTCCAGGAATTCATCCAAGAAGCTCCCAGAGCTGAAGAAGCTTTTTGGATAAGAAGTGAAACATCTTCAAAGCAAAAACCCAGAACATTCGGTTTCCTCTTGCAAAAACATCTTTGTGATAACCATGAGCTGGATTACTGAGAATCTCCATAGGCACTCTTCAGTTCCTCATTGAGTTTGACAAGATGCACAGGCTACGTTCCAAAAATAATGCAATTGAATTTCCCGCACCTCTTTTATTGGTGGGAGTGGGACTGAAGCACTTGGAATAGGTGGGGGGGGGGGGGACGCTAAGCTTTGCTGCAAAACTGGTCTCAATGCTCTCCAAGCTGTGGAAGCGGCAGGACGTCAGTTATTGTAAACCTCTGCGCGCTGACCGTGTCACGAAAAAAATGGAATTGGAAATTTCAAGTGAACTTTTGCAATGCATAGAAATTGAACCTGATTATTTGGACACTGTCATCACTGGTGATGAAACCTGGGTTTTTAAATACGACCCAGAAACAAAACACCTAAGCTCTGAGTGGCACACCGACCAGTCCCCCAAGCCCCAAAAGGCAAGAATGAGCAGATCAAAAGTGAAAACAATGCTCATTGTCTTTTTCGACAGTAAAGGAGTGGTCCATAAGGAGTTTGTTCCTCAAGGACAGACAGTTAATGCTGCCTACTACATGGATGTGCTGGAAAGACTCCGAAAAAGGGTCATCAGGACGAGAAAAGACATCTCGGCTACCTGGCAACTCCACCACAACAACACGCCTTGCCACAACACGCTACAAGTCCGCGAGTTCCTGGCCAAACACCAGGTGCCAACGCTGCCCCACCCTCCCATAGTCCTGACGTTGCCCCAGCAGACTTCTTTTTGTTCCCAGCCCTGAAAGGAACCCGTTTTTCGTCCATAGAAGAGATCCAATCAGCCGTGATGAAGACCTTGCGAGAGGTCCCCAAAGACGCCTTCCAGGGCGCGTACCGGTCATGGCAGAGTTGCTGGAAAAAATGTGTAGAGGCCCAAGGACAGACAGTACTTTGAAGAATTTTATGTGTTTGTGCAAATCTGTTCAATAAATTAATTTTTAAAAAATAATTGCATTACTTTTGGAACGCACCCTGTAGCTGAGTACACACTTGTACACACCTGTGTGCAGGTAATGCTGCTTGTGGGTTGACTCTCCTGAGCCAGTTCCCCACCTACCTCTTCCTTGTCTGCTGGGAAAGTCACCTCCCTTCGACGGGGCAATTTGTGGACCCCTCCGAGAGGCAACTGGATCATCCCAAGGGGTTGCCCTGGCAACAACCTGTCTCTCCCCCCCCCCCAGGCCTTGAGTTGGGTTGGGTGCTTCTAAGTCAGGTGCTCCCTATTGTCAAAGCCAGAGAGAAAGTCTAATAGCAGGATTAATGGCGGGAGGAAGGAGGGGCTCCTTTCTTCTCTCCCCGGGATGATAATTTGCAAGTCTTGCCAAGTGTCAAGAGAGTGTCAGGTGGATCTGCTGCTGCTGGGAAGGGTGGAGGGGGGGGGCAAGGGGGAGGAATAGTGAAGGAGATAATTTTGCAAAGTGAATAAAATGGATCGGATTCTCCCTCCCCTCCCCCGTCCTCCCCCTGGTGTAATGGAAAGGGCTGAATGCCGTTTCCAAAGGAGGTGAAGCTCTGGATTTAACTAGGGGAGAGGAAGCAGCAGGAGGTGAGTGGGAGCCTCTTGAAGGGAGCCGAGAAAGCTTGGAAGGGGTTGGCGCTTCCATCTGGGAGGAGGTGAGGTCCCCCCAGGTTCCCTCTAGAAGACCTTGGCTTTCCCTGCTGGACTCTGTCCCGGCAGGCGGATGTGAGGTTTAGAAGGCAGGAACTGGACTTTCCACTGTTGATCTCTCCCGATTCCTAAGAGGTCAGTAAGGGGCGTGCACAAGTGCACCAGCGTGCCTTCCGTCCCCTGTCCTAATGTTTCTCTTTTACTAGTATCATTATTATTATAAAGCCCTTCATGGCACCGGACCAGATTATCTCAGGGACCGCCTTCTGCTGCACGAATCCCAGCGACCAGTTAGGTCCCACAGAGTGGGTCTTCTCTGGGTCCCATCAACTAAGGAATGTCGCTTGGCGGGGCCCAGGGGAAGAGCCTTCTCTGTGGCGGCCCTGGCCCTCTGGAACCAACTTTCCCCCAAAGATTAGAATTGCCCCCACCCTCCTTGCCTTTCGTAAGCTGCTTAAAACCCACCTCTGCCGTCAGGCACTGGGGAACTGAGACCCTCTTTCCCTCTAGGCCTTTACAATTCTATGCATGGTATGTATGTATGTATGTTTGGGTTTTTATATTAATGGGTTTTTAATTGTTTCTAACATCAGACTACTATTGTACACTGCTTTATTGTTGCTGTTAGCTGCCTCGAGTCACCGGAGAGGGGCGGCATTCAAATCCAATAAATAAATGAATAAATGAATAAATTATTGTATTATGTCAATACAACACAGCAAACGAGAACACTATGCTGGATTTCGTATTTCATCACCAGTCGGGCGCTTCCCAAGCACCTAGGACTGCGTGATGTAGCGGTGAATTATGTTTGCCGATCCCAGTAAAGCGGCCTTTTGCAATTGACAGATGGAGATTTTGTCAATTCTGATGGTTTTCAAATGTCCGCTGAGATCCTTTGGTACTGTGCCCAGCGTGCCAAGTACCACTGGGACCACTTTCACGGGCTTATGCCAGAGTCGTTGCAGCTCGATTTTTAGATCTTCGTATTTCACTAATTTCTCCAGCTGCTTCTCCTCAATTCTGCTGTCCCCTGGGATTGCGATGTCGATGATCCATACTTTCTTTTTCTCCACGATCACAATGTCTGGTGTGTTATGCTTCAGAATTCGGTCAGTCTGAAGTCGGAAGTCCCACAGCAGTTTTGCTTGCTCATTTTCGACCACTTTTTTGGGCTTATGATCCCACCAGTTCTTTGCCCCTGGTAAATGGTAGTTCCGGCACAAGTTCCAGTGGATCATCTTATTTATTATTATTATTATTATTATTATTATTATTATTATTATTATTATTATTATTTCTTAATATTGGATTTGTCATGTCTTGTATTGTCTTTGCTGTTGTGAGCCGCTCCAAATCCTCGGAGAGGGGAGGCATACAAATCTAATAAATTATTATTAATTATTATTATTATCATGGGACTAGCGGGTGGATGGCCATCTGGCCGTGTGTGGAGAAAGACCCTGGGGTTTGGTGCAGGAGGCCAGAGAGGCTTCTATGAAGGGTCCACTAGTGGCCAGGCATGGCCATCCCCCTTGCCAGAGGATTGCTTTTCACACCTCCTAGTTGGGGTGAGGGTGGGAGTTTGCCCCTCTCTTGAAGGAAGAATAAAACCTGGGCCTCCAGCAGAAGCATCGGAAACCTTCTGGGTTAAAATAGCCCTTGATAACACTTAGAGGAACTTCCTCCGACTCTTTTGCTGGTGTGGGAGGGCTGGGAGATGGAGGGGGGGGGGGCTCCGCAGAGCACCAGGGTGGATCTCCTAGCAATTGACGGGCTCCTCCTTTCCTGCTGATCGGTTGGGGGGAGGAGGGAGGCCTTCTCCTGAAGGTAGGGGAGACAGGAGGAGGGCGAGAAGGAGACTCTGCAGAGAAGAAGGCCAGGAGAAGTGGGGAGCTTAGAGTTGCAGAGCATCTGCTAGCGTTAAAGAGGAGTCTTGACTACTGCAAGGCGCTCTTCATGGGGCTGCCCTTGAAAAGCATTCGGAGACTTCAGCTGTGCAAAGTGCAGCCTCGCGAGCAATTATGGGAGTAGAGTGATCCCTCGTTTTTCGTGGGGGATGAGTCCCAAGATCACCCGTGAAAAACGAATTTCCGTGAAGTAGCGGAAATATAGTTCGTTTATGTATTTAATGAGTATTTGAACTTTTAAAACCCACCCTTAGCATTAAACAGTCATTCTATAATGTTTCTCATCTGGAACTAGATGTGATATCCTACCAGTTTCTTTAATAGAGCAAAGTAGTACTTATATTTTATGTTTGGTATGTGTGTGTTGTATGGTTTTAATTGCTGGGATTTTATATATCTTCCTCTTTTAACATTAGATTTGTTCACTGTTATATTGTTTTTTATTATTGTTGTGAGCCGCCGTGACTCTTCGGAGAGGGGCGGCATACAAATCTAATAAATTATTATTATTATTATTATTATTATTATTATTATTATTATTAAATTTAATAATTTATTAGATTTGTATGCCGCCCCTCTCCCTGGTGACATAAGTGGGTTTTGAGTAGCTAATGAAAGGCAAGGAGCGTGGGGGTGGTTCTAATCTCTGGGGGGAGTTGATTCCAGAGGGCCGGGGCCACCACAGAGAAGGCTCTTTCCATGGGACCCGCCAGACAACAATGTTTAGTCAACGGGAACCGGAGAAGACTGACTTTGTGGGACCTTATTGGTCGCTGGGATTCGTGTGGCAGAAGACGGTCCCGAAGGTATTTTTAAGTATTAAGATGTAATATTTACATCTCAAATATTAAGTATTAATATTTACATCTTAATACTTTCAGGTGGGTCAACATCCATATATTTACATTCACTGTGATATATTATGTATTTATACATTTGTATACATATTTCTTTATTTTTTTTAATTAGACAATTTGTTTGAGTTTTTATTTATTTTTATAGCTTTTTTATTTCAAGACAAAACAAAGATAAGGGCAGAAACACACAAGATAAAAATAGGAGCCAAAACGGCTCCATTCTTCTCAGAAGTTCCCCCCTCCCAAAAAAAAGAGAAAAAAAAAGAGAATTTACAGACCATCTTAGGAAAAAGAGAAAGAGAAAAAGAAGATTTATTTATTTATTTATTTAATTAATTATTTAATTAATTAATTTGTATGTCGCCTCTCTCCGTAGACTCGGAGTAACATATACTATATATATACTCCATAGACTCGTAGCAACATATACTATACTATATATGTTACTACTATTTACAGAATTTACATAATTTTATGCCATCTAATATAATATATTCTGTTACATAGATGTTCTTTTATTCAACCAATCATAAAACCTATACCAAATTTTGTAATATTCCCATTCTTCTTGTCCCTTTAACCACCTCGTCATAATATCCATTTCAGCGCAGTCAGTAATCTTATTAATTATATCTTCATCTTTTGGGATATCGGCACATAATTTAACCTAAATTAAATTAATCTACATATATTTATTTATAATGTACCATCTCTTATTATTGATTTGCATTTCTTTTTTGTGCCCTTTTGTACCACTTTGTCCAAGTGGAATAGTAATCAGAGTCCTTTTGATCGTTCAGTTCCATAGTTAATTGGTCCATTTCTGCACATTTATATAAATTTTTTAATTATCTCCTTGTCACTGGGTGTCTGTGGGTCTTTCCATCTTTTTGCATAAGCAATTCTTGCGGCCGTCACAATGTGCAATATTAAACATTTAATATTTTTAACATACAAATTTCTCTGGTTTCTCTTCAGATCGTATAAATATGGCGGGGGCCACAGAGTTAGCCGTTCCAGGGGAATGAGGGATCGTTGCCTAATAACAGTCCCTTGTTCTGGCTCTGTGAGCCCAATCTTGGGTACTGGTGGTGAGTGTAACTCTGGCCCTGGGCTCAGGTTGCTGCTGCTGAATGCCAGGTCGGTGGTAAATAAAGCTCTCCTCATCCGGGATTTGATCCTGGATGAGGAGGCCAACCTGGCATGTATTACTGAAACCTGGCTGGGCCCGGAGGGAGGTGTTCCTCTCTCTGAAATTTGCCCAGCCGGGTTTCAGATATGGCATCAACCTCGACCCCAGGGAAGGGGGGGAGGAGTGGCTATTGTAGCCAGGGAGAGCCTTTGCCTGCATAGACTCATTGCTCCGGAAATTGTGGGTTGCGAGTCTCTCTTGATGAAGTTGGACTTAGGGGTTCAGGTGGGCTTATTTCTCACGTACCTGCCTCCCAGCTGCGTGTCAAAAGCCCTGCCTGTGCTACTCGAGGAGGTAGCCGGGTTGGCGGTGGAGTTCCCCGGACTCATCGTCCTGGGGGACTTCAACCTGCCGTCACTCGGCGAAACCTCTGGGTTGGCACAGGAGTTCATGGCCACCATGACAGCCGTGGACCTGACTCAAGTAGTACAGGGTCCGACTCACGAGGGAGGGCACGCACCTGACATGGTATTCCTTTCCGAGCAATTGAGTAATGGTCTGAGACTAAGGGGCTTAGAAGTATTGCCTTTGTCATGGTCAGACCATTTTCTACTACGGCTTGACTTCCTGGCTCCAATCCTTCCCCGTAGGGAGGCGGAACCAATGAAGATGTTCCGCCCCAGATGCCTGATGGACCCAGAGGGCTTTCAGACGGCGCTTGGGGTTATTCCAGAGGCACTCGTCCACAGTTCGGCGGAGTCTCTCGCGGAGGCCTGGAACACGGCTGCAGCGGGGGCTCTTGACCGGATTGCGCCTTTGCGACCTCTCCGAGGCGTTAGACCCCGTAGAGCCCCATGGTTCAACGAGGAGCTCCGGGAGTTGAAACGCCAAAAGAGACGTCTAGAGAAGCGATGGAGGAAGAGTAGGTCTGAATCCGATTGAACACTTGTAAGAGCTTTTATTAAGACTTACAAAGTGTCGTTCAAGGCGGCAAGATGCGCGTACCATGCCGCCTTGATTGCATCAGCGGAATCCCGCCCGGCCGCTCTGTTTAGGGTGACCCGCTCCCTTCTTAATCAGGGGGGAGTTGGGGAGCCCTTGCAGAGTAGTGCCGAGGATTTTAACACGTTTTTCGCTGATAAAGTCGCTCGGATTCGGGCCGACCTCGACTCCAATTGTACAACAGAGTCGACTGACAACGAGTCAGTCGAGGTGACTGGGGCACGTACTTGTCCACCTGTCTGGGAAGAGTTTGATCTGGTGACACCTGATGAAGTGGACAAGGCCATTGGAGCTGTGAGTTCCGCCACCTGTTTACTGGATCCGTGTCCCTCCTGGTTGGTTTCGGCCAGCAGGGAGGTGACACGGAGCTGGGCCCTGGAGATTACCAACGCTTCCTTGGGGAGGGGAGTTTTTCCATCACTCTATAAAGAAGCGCTTGTGCGCCCCCTCCTCAAGAAGCCCTCCCTGGACCCAGCTGTCCTTAATAACTATCGTCCAGTCTCCAACCTTCCCTTTATGGGGAAGGTTGTTGAGAAGGTGGTGGCACTCCAGCTCCAGCGGTCCTTGGAAGAAGCCGATTATCTAGGTCCCCGGCAGTCGGGTTTCAGACCCGGTTACAGCACGGAAACCGCTTTGGTCGCGTTGATGGATGATCTCTGGCGGGCCCGGGACAGGGGTTTATCCTCTGTCCTGGTGCTCCTTGACCTCTCAGCGGCTTTCGATACCATCAACCATGGTATCCTTCTGCACCGGCTGGAGGGGCTGGGGGTGGGAGGCACTGTTCTGCAGTGGTTCTCCTCCTACCTCTCTGGCCGGTCGCAGTCGGTGTTAGTGGGGGGTCAGAGGTCGACTCCTAGGTCTCTCCCTTGTGGGGTGCCTCAGGGGTCGGTCCTCTCCCCCCTGCTATTTAACATCTACATGAAACCGCTGGGCGAGATCATCCAAGGACATGGGGTGAGGTATCATCAATATGCGGATGATACCCAGCTTTACATCTCCACCCCATGCCCAGTCAACGAAGCGGTGGAAGTGATGTGCCGGTGCCTGGAGGCTGTTGGGGCCTGGATGGGTGTCAACAGACTCAAGCTCAACCCGGATAAGACGGAGTGGCTGTGGGTTTTGCCTCCCAAGGACAATTCCATCTGTCCGTCCATTACCCTGGGGGGGGAATCATTGACCCCCTCAGAGAGGGTCCGCAACTTGGGCGTCCTCCTCGATCCACAGCTCACATTAGAACAACATCTTTCAGCTGTGGCGAGGGGGGCGTTTGCCCAGGTTCGCCTGGTGCACCAGTTGCGGCCCTATCTGGACCGGGACTCATTGCTCACAGTCACTCATGCCCTCATCACCTCGAGGTTCGACTACTGTAATGCTCTCTACATGGGGCTACCTTTGAAAAGTGTTCAGAAACTTCAGATCGTGCAAAATGCAGCTGCGAGAGCAGTCATGGGCCTACCTAGATATGCCCATGTTTCACCATCACTCCGCAGTCTGCATTGGCTGCCGATCAATTTCCGGTCACAATTCAAAGTGTTGGTTATGACCTTTAAAGCCCTTCATGGCATCGGACCAGAATATCTCCGAGACCGCCTCCTGCCGCACGAATCCCAGCGACCGATTAGGTCCCACAGAGTGGGCCTTCTCCAGGTTCCGTCAACTAAACAATGTCGGTTGGCGGGCCCCAGGGGAAGAGCCTTCTCTGTGGCGGCACCGGCACTCTGGAACCAACTCCCCCCGGAGATTAGGACTGCCCCTGCTCTTCCTGCCTTCCGTAAACTCCTTAAAACCCACCTTTGCCGTCAGGCATGGGGGAACTGAAACATCTCCCCCTGGGCACGTTTAATTTATGCATGGTATGTCTGTGTGTGTGTCTGTTAGCATATGGGGTTTTTAATATTTAAACATTTTAAACTTGTCTGATTACCCATGATTTGTTTCTACATGTTGTGAGCCGCCCCGAGTCTTCGGAGAGGGGCGGCATACAAATCTAAGTAATAAATAAATAAATAAAATAAATAAATCTTTCACCTTTTACAAATTTCTAATAATGCCTAGCAGAAAGAATTCTGGCGTAAATTCAATTGCTGCATCTGTTATTTCTTGTAGCGACTTTCCAAGTTTCCTCCAATACTTTTTTGCTTTGGGACATAACCACTACAGATGAAAGAAGGTGCCCTGCTCTTCTTTACACGTCCAACATGCCTGATTACAATTTAAGTACAGTGACACCTCGTCTTATGAACCTCTCTTCATATGAACTTTTCGTGATACGAACCCGGGGTTTAAGATTTTTTTTGCCTCTTCTTCCGAACTATTTTCATCTTATGAACCCGAGCTGCTGCCGCTGGGATGCCCCGCCTCCAGATTTCCATTGCCAGCCGAAGTGCTGGGATTTCCCTGAGCCTCCCCTCACTTGGAATCCCCACCTCTGGACTTCCATTGCCAGCCAAAGTGCTGGGATTTCCCTGAGCCTTCGCTCGCTGGGAATCCCCTCCTCCAGACTTCTGTTGCCAGCCAAAGTGCTGGGATTTCCCTGAGCCTCCCCTCGCTGGGAATCCCCTCCTCCAGACTTCTGTTGCCAGACAAAGCGCTGGGATTTCCCTGAGCCTCCCCTCGCTGGGAATCCCCACCTCCAGACTTCTGTTGCCAGCCAAAGTGCTGGGATTTCCCTGAGCCTCCCCTCACTGGGAATCCCCACCTCCGGAATTCTGTTGCCAGACAAAGCGCTGGGATTTCCCTGAGCCTTCGCTCGCTGGGAATCCCCTCCTCCAGACTTCTGTTGCCAGCTGAAGTGCCCGTTCTTTCATTGCTGGAATTTCCCTGAGGCTCCCCTCACTGGGAATCCCTTCATTTTTGCAGGCGCTGCTTTGAATCCCAGCGGGGGGAGGCTCGGGGGGAATCCCAATGCTTCGGCTGGCAATGGAAGTCTGGAGGTGGGGTTTCCCAGCGGCGCAAGGCAAAAGGGGTGACTTTTGGGATGGGGTTGCATGCATTATTTGCTTTTACATTGATTCCTATGGGGAAAATTGCTTTGTCTTACGAACTTTTCTACTTACGAACCTGGTCACGGAACGAATTAAGTTCGTAAGACGAGGTACCACTGTATATCTGTGCCAATCTTTTCGGTGCTAAGTGCCACCGATACAACATTTTATATTGGTTCTCTTTGTTGCTGATTTGCTGGCTCCCTATTTCTATGCTCCCCATCACATACACTTCTCTGATCAATCCCTGAAATAAGAATAAGAATAAGAATAAGAATAATTTATTAGATTTGTATGCCGCCCACCTCTGAAAACTCAGAAAGATTTTCCGAAAAAATTTCTCAATCTGAAATACCATCCGCTCCCTTGCTGATGTGGTTTCCCTTTTAGGGATCTGATGGTGGCACATGATCTATGCATTCCCCCACCCTCAGTGCTGGGCTGTGGGAGGCCTGGGCTTGCTGCGTTAGGCCGCCCCATTTGAAGGTTCCACCAGCTTTCCTTGGCACGGGCTTCAAAGTGGCAGGTTTTTTTGACCAGCTCCTGTGTAATTTAAAATCTCCAGTGGGGGGTTAAATGAGCCCAGAACTGAAGGTGCATTGTGCTTTGGCACTGCTTTGCAAAAAGCTGTTTGCAGGTGAGGTGTGTGGGGCATAAAGAAAACACGCCAGCCAGGGACCTTTTGTGGAAAAAATTGCACAGATGCAAAACTCTGCAAAGGGCAGAAACTGCTGGAGCCATGATGGGGGGTGGGTGGGAGGGAGCAAATGACAAGGTTGATTGTTTAAAGAACTCCGTTGCCCTCCCACACACCTTAACCTGGGGCATCTGCTCTGGGGCTACTGAACACAGCCCTGGCAAGCAAATGTACCTTGCCCATTGCTGCCCTATTGTCTATTTTCAAAGGCAACATTCTGAATGGCTGAAAAATGGGTAGGCAACATCTGCCCTGCCCTCTGCATTGATTTGCTGGTTGCTACACAGGGGTAAATAAAGAACCCCACCTCTACCCCAAAAATGCTGGTTCCCACTCCATTCTTTCTAGCAGGAAAGGGTGGTGGTGGTAAGGATTAAAGGTACAAAAGGGCATAATTAACCCAGGAGAAAGAGGATGGCGTGGGGGGTAGAGGCCAGATCAGAACAGAGGATAACCAAAGTATAATTTTTTAAAGAGTTAGGCACTTTTTAAAGAGTGGGACCCAAGGGAGAGACCAATTTATGGACCGCTTCAAAATAAGAATGGTTCCAGAAACTCCTACAGCCCAAAGGCTGCAGTTCTTCGGCTGAGTACTGTATTTTCTGGAGTATAAGTTGTACTGGAATATAAGACGCACCTTAGTTTTTGGGGATGAAAATAGGGAAAAGTATCTGCTTACCAGGTATTCATCTGGTTAGCATCCTTAGTCTGGTCAGCTTCAGCACATTATTTTATCCCCTGGTTTAAAAAAACCTTATTTGGAGAGAGCTTGAAAGAGCTTGCAAGCGGGTAAGAGCTGGGAACATCATTAGCACCTGGTTAGGGCTGGAAACAAACATTTGGAGCAAGTTAGACCAATAGGGGGGAAAACTGCAAAGACTTAGGGCTTGGAAAACATTCTTTGCAGTGAGGAACAATGAAAGAGCTTGCAAGCTGGTAAGAACTGGGAACATTGTTAGCCTCTGGAAGGAAACAGTATGAGCAAGTATAGCAATGGAAAAAACCCTGCAAAGTTGTAGGGCTTGGAAAATAATCTTCTTTGCAGAGAGTAACAATGAAAGAGCTTGCAAGACGGTAAAAGTTGGGAACGTTGTTAGCACCTGGTTAGGGCGGGAAAGAAACATTTGGAGCAAATAGAGTACGAAAAAAAATCAAAGACAGGGTTTGGAAAATATTTTTCACAGAGAGTATCAATGAAAGGCCTGCAAGGTAAGGGCTGGGAACATCGTTAGCCCCTGGTTAGGACTAGAAAGAAACTTACTCAGAGCAAGTTAGAGCAATGAAACAAACCCTGCAAAGACTTAGGACTTGGAAAACATTCTTTGTGGAGAGAAACAATGAAAGATCCTGCAAGGTAAGAGCTGGGAAGATCGTTAGCAGTTAGTTAGGGCTGGGGGAAAGAAAAAGCTATATTCAGAATATAGGATGCGCCCAAATTATCAGCCTTTTTTAGGGAGGAAAAAGGTGCATCTTATACACTGAAAAATACAGTAATTTTCTTGTTACCGTTGGAGAGATGGGAGTTGCTTGCTCTGATCAAACACTTTGGCTGTGTGCTTAAAAAGGATCCCAATTACAGAAGTGTTTCTGAACCTTAGCAACTTTAAGGGGCATGGCTGGGGAATTCTGGGAGTTGAAGTCCACACATCTTAAAGTTGCTAAGGTTCACTATATTTGACCTGGGAGGTTTCATTACTTAGCTGCCTGGAAACACAGCTGTCTATAGATTCTCCATCTTCCTGTGGCTGAGTAGTAATTCTTATACAACCAACCAGTTATCTGAGTTCATAGAATTCAGGCTCAGCCACCCGCCGGGCTGGATTTGAGTTGCCTTAAACGCAGTTGGTATTTGGCACAACTGGAAAAGCTTATGTTGGGGAGAAATTGGCAGTTTTAATTGGCCCAGCCAGGCTTGTTCAAAGGATCACAGAACTACAATGAAAAGAAGTGTAGTTTGTTGGCCTGTCAGTTTCTGGGCCAAATTCAGGTGCTCTTTTATGATTCTGAATGGTCAGTGTTTTACAACAGGGGTCCCCAACCACCGGGCCGCGGACCAGTACCGGGCCGCGGGGCATGTTGCACCGGTCCGTGGAGTCAGCAGCTGCCGGCCCTCATGCCGCCACCCCCTCCCTCCAGCGCTTCGCCTCCCGCCGGCAAGAGGCCTCGGGAGGCAGGTTCTGCCGGCCACAGGACGATGGACGGGACAGAGGGGCGGGAAGGACCGAGAGGCTCAAGCCTCTTTTGGCTTCTGCCGTGGGGGGCTTTTGCGTTTTTGGCTGGGGGGAGGCAGGAGGACCAGCCTGACCCCCTCTCTCCAGCGCTTAGCTCCCGCTGGGCAAGAGGGCTTGGGAGGCAGGTTCTGCCAGCCATAGAGCGATGGCGGTAAAGAGGGGTGGGGAGGACCAGCACCCCCATGCTTAATCCCGCCCCCAACCACACCCCTTTCCGCTCCCACCGGGCCATGGAAAAATTGTCTTGCTGAAACTGGTCCCTGGTGGAAAAAACGTTGGGGACCACTGTTTTACAATATCTGCAGGCTGTCCAAATATCCATTTTTGGGGTGGGTTTTTGGGCAGTAGGGTTTAAATTCTCTTCCGGGATTTTAACATACACGTGACATTGATGACTGCCATGACCGTTTAAAAAAAAAAAAATCAATAAAAGTTTTTATTAATTTTATTGACTTATCATATTTAGAAACTACCTGTCTCCCCACCTTCTACTGTACGAATCTCAGCGACTGAATAGGCCCCACAGAGTTGGCCTTCTCCGGGTCCCATTGACTAAACAATGCCATCTGGTGGGGCCCAGGGGAAGAGCCTTCTCTGTGGCGGCCCCGGCCCTCTGGAACCAACTCCCCCCCGGAGATTAGGACTGCCCCCACCCTCCTTGCCTTTTGTAAACTTCTGAAAACTCATCTATGTCGCCAGGCATGGGGAAATTAATATATCCCTTAGCTATTATAATTTATGTATGGTTTGTTTGAGTTGCATGATTATTTTTATAAGGGTTTTTTAACTGGCTGCCGATCAGTTTCCGGTCACAATTCATAGTGTTGTCTATGACATATAAAGCTCTACGTGGCATTGGACCAGAATATCTTTGGGACCACCTTCTGCCGCACGAATCCCAGCGACCAATCAGTTCCCACAGAGTCAGTCTTTTCTGGGTCTCGTCGACAAAACAATGTCATCTGGCGGGACTCAGGGGAAGAGCCTTCTCTGTGGCGGCCCCAGCCCTCTGGAATCAACTCCCCCGGAGATTAGGACTGCCCCCACCCTTCTTGCCTTTCGTAAACTCCTAAAAACCCACCTATGTCGCCAGGCATGGGGAAATTGATATACCCTCGGCTGTTCTGCTTTATTGGTTTGGATTGCATGATTGTTCTTAATAAAGGTTTTTAAATTGTTTTTAATATTGGATTTGTACATGGTATTGTTTGTTGTCAGCTGCTCCGAGTCCTGGGGGAGGGGCGGCATACAAATCTAATAAATTATTATTATTATTATTATTATTATTATTATTATTATTATTATTTATTATTATTAACGTGCACTCACATCTCCCCTTCATCCAGTGGGGCTAATGAATAGGTTTAAGGCTGTTGCTTAAATCAGTGTTTCCCAACCTTGGCAATTTGAAGATATCTGGACTTCAACTCCCAGAATTCCCCAGCCAGCATTCGCTGGCTGGGGAATTCTGGGAGTTGAAGTCCAAATATCTTCAAATTGCCAAGGTTGGGAAACACTGGCTTAAGTTATATATAAAGGTAAATAATAGCCGTAGACATATCTCTATTCCCCCACCCACCCCCATTGGATACATTATCCCTTTCCTCCAGGTGCTGTCTTGAACAGGTAGAAAAGGAAGGAGGATCGCCAAGTAGTCTCCTGATCTGCTCATCTCTATGTTACCTAACGTAAAACTGATAAAAAAAACCCCAAATCCCTCAGGGCTTTATGTCCAGCAGCTCCAGAAAGTTCTGATGGACTGAGCAACGGAGTGACTGCTGATGCGAATCCCTGCCTGTTGCTCCCTTGGTCCCTGCTATTAATCCCATTCTGCCCGTCAACTGTTCCTGCCATTTGCAGATGTTTCATAAATAAACATCAGTCTTTATTATATTTTAGCTGAGCGGAGTGGTGCGGGGGCTTGCTCTGATCTGGGTGGAGTGTGCCAGGCATAAATTAAGCTGGGAAAGGCCCACAGTAATTTTCCAACACAGCCGCTCTTTTTCTCCCTGTGCGCACCCCACCCACCAGCGCACAATCACAGCGCTGCAGAATGTGCTGGGTACCCAAGGCTGAGATGTGCTTTTGCAGGTAAAGTTTAGTTTAGTTCAATTGGATTTATAGGCCGCCTCTCTTCGAGGACTCGGGGCGGCTCACAGCATATATAGAAGGACATAATAATACTATTAATCCAACTAATTATTATTATTATTATTTATTGGATTTGTATGCCGCCCCTCTCCGCAGACTCAGGGCGGCTAATAACAATGATAAAAAACAACATGTAACAATCCAATTTAATAAAACAACTAAAAACCCTTATTATAAAAACCAAACATACACACAAACATACCATACATAACTTGTAATGGCCTAGGGGAAGGAATATCCTAATTCCCCCATGCCTGGCAACAAAGGTGGGTCTTGAGTAATTTGCGAAAGACAAGGAGGGTGGGGGCCATTCTAATCTCTGGAGGGAATTGATTCCAGAGGGCCGGGGCCACCATAGAGAAGGCTCTTCCCCTGGGGCCCACCAAATGACATTGTTTGGTCGACGGGACCCGGAGAAGGCCAACTCTGTGGGACCTTATCGGCCACTGGGATTCGTGCGGCAGAAGGCGGTTCCAGATGTATTCTGGCCCAATGCCATGAAGGGCTTTAAAGGTCATTACCAACACTTTGAATTGTGACCAGAAACCGATTGGCAGCCAGTGCAGGTCACGGAGTGTTGCAGAAACGTGGCCGAATCTAGGAAGCCCCACGATGGCTCTCGCCGCCGCATTCTGCACGATCTGAAGTTTCCGAACACTTTTCAAGGGTAGCCCCATGTAGAGAGCGTTGCAGTAATCGAACCTCGAGGTGATGAGGGCATGAGTGACTGTGAGCAATGACTACCTGTCCAAATAGGGCCGCAACTGGTGCACCAGGCGAACCTGGGCAAATGCCCTCCTCGCCACAGCCGAAAGATGATGTTCCAATGTCAGCTGTGGATCGAGGAGGACGCTCAAGTTGCGGACCCTCTCTGAGGGGGTCAATAGTTCTCCCCCCAGGGTAATGGACGGACAGATGGAATTGTCCTTCTTGGGAGGCAAGACCTACAGCCACTCTGTCTTGTCTGGGTTGAGTTTGATTTTGTTGACACCCATCCAGGCCCCAACAGCCTCCAGGCACCGGCACATCACTTCCACTGCTTCGTTGACTGGACATGGGATGGAGATGTATAGCTGGGTATCATCGGCGTATTGATGATACCTCACGCCATGCCCTTGCATGATCTCACCCAGCGGTTTTATGTAGATATTAAATAGCAGGGGGGAGAGGACCGACCCCTGAGGCACCCCACAAGGGAGAAGCCTAGAGGTCGACCTCTGACCCCACCCCACTAACACCGACTGCGACCGACCGGAGAGGTAGGAGGAGAACCACTGAAGAACAGTGCCTCCCACTCCCAACCCCTCCAGCCGGCGCAGGATACCATGGCCGATGGTATCGAAAGCCGCTGAGAGGTCAAGAAGCACCAGGACAGAGGACAAGCCCCTGTCCCGGGCCCGCCAGAGATCATCTATCAACGCGACCAAAGCAGTTTCCGTGCTGTAGCCGGGTCTGAATCCAGACTGTTGAGGACCTAGATAATCGGCTTCTTCTTCTTAATATAATTAAAAATCTTAAAAACTTCTAACTTTAGAACATTCATTAACATTCACTCAATAAATCACACTTCCCGAACGTCACCACTCTACTAAACAAATAATTCCCTCTATACTGTCAGACGTTTTACTAATTCTGCACTTCTACTAGTTTTCTCATCATTCCTATCATCCTTTCCTCCCACTTAGGACTGTATCACTGTAACTTGTTGCTTGTATCCTAAGATTTTTATTAATATTGATTGTTTCTTCATTACTTATTTCACCCCTATGACAATAATTGTTGTACCACATGATTCTTGACAGATGTATCTTTTTCTTTTATGTACGCTGAGAGCATCTGCACCAAGACAAATTCCTTGTCCAATAAAACTTGGCCAATAAAATTCTATTCTATTCTATTTTAAAAATGTTGGTCAGGGGGAAAGAGCTAATGACCCCCGGCCTGGCGACAAAGATGAGTTTTTAAACTCTTCCGGAAGGCAAGGAGGGTGGGGGCAGTGCGAATCTCTGGGTGGAGCTGATTCCAGAGGGCCGGGGCCTCCACAGAGAAGGCTCTTCCCCTAGGTTCCGCCAGCCAGCATTGTTTGGTTGACGGGACCCTGAGGAGACCAATTCTGTGGGACCTCACCGGTCGCTGACTCGCTGGGATTCATGCGGCAGAAAGCGGTCTCGGAGATAGTCTAGTCCTATGCCATGTAGGGCTTTATAGGTCATAACCAACACTTTGAATTGTGTCTGGAAAACGATCGGCATCCAATGCAGTCCGCGGAGTGATGATGAGATATGGCCATGCCTTGGAAGGCCCATAACCGCTCATCTGGCTGCATTTTGGACAATTTGAAGTTTCCGAACACTCTTCAAAAGCAGCCCCATGTAGAGATCCATGTAAAGGTTGGATCTCACACCTTACGGGGGGGGGGGGGGAGTTGAGGTTCAGGCAGGCGGCCATGCGTTAGCCCTCCCTCACAGCCGGCAGAGAGAGTTTTCCCCCCAGAATTTCACAATTCAACAAAGTGGAAAGCAAATGTCAACAGGAAAGGTAAACATTATAGAAGGCGCTAGTCCAGTGAGGGCAAACCTTTTATTCCTCAGGTGCCCAAAGAGCATGGGCATGCGTTATCACCCATGCGTGAGTGCTAACACCCATAATTCAATGCATTGGGAGGGCGAAAACAGCTTTCCCCATCCCCTAGGGCAGTGTTTCCCAACCATTCGCTGGCTGGGGAATTCTGGGAGTTGAAGTCCAAATATCTTCAAGTTGCCAAGGTTGGGAAACACTGCCCTAGGAGGCCCTCTGGAGGCCAGAAACGGCCTGTTTCCCAACTTCTGGTGGGCCCAGCAGGCTCGTGTTTTGCCCTCCCCAGGCTCCAAAGTACTCCAAAGTAAAAACGCCCTCCCCCATCCCTCCGCTGGCTCTCTGGAAGCCAAAAACTCTCTCCCAGAGCCTCTGTGTGAGCCAAAAATCAGCTGGCCAGCCCACACATGTACATTGGAGCTGAGCTAGGGCAATGGCTCGTGTGCCAGCAGATATGGCTCCGCTTGCCACAGGTTTGCCACCACTGTGCTATTGGGAGCACGGCCAGCTGGGGAATTCTGGTAGTTAAAGTGCACCCCTCTTCAAGGGGACAAGAATGAGAAACTCCCCTCTGGAACGTCCCAAGTTTTGTGGAGGGCAGCTTTGCCCAGCCCTGTAATCTAAGAACCTTAAACAGGAAACCCTGCTAAGGGATGAAGGGTGTCCTGATACTGGGGCCTGAAAAGCAGAGAAGACCCCTTCCACACACACAACCCTCCATACAGCATATAGAGCCTGGGTGGCGCAATGCTTCGAGTGCAGTACTGCAAGCTATGTCTGCTGATCACCGGCTGCCAGCAGTTTGGCAGATCGAATCTCAGTAGGCTCAAGGTGGAGTCAGCCTTCCATCCTTCTCAGGTGGGTCAAATGAGGACCCAGATGGTTGGGGGCAAGAGGCTGGCTCTCTGTTAACCGCTTAGAGAGGGCTGTAAAAGCACTAGAAAGTGATATATAAGTGTTATTGCTATTGTCCTTCCTCCCCTTCCCTTCCCTCCCTCCCTCCCTCTGCCCTCTGCAGGCAATTCAATTCTTGACTCAGCCTTCCATCCTTCCCAGGTGGGTCAAATGAGGACCCAAATGGTTAGGGGCAAGAGGCTGACTCTGTTAACCACTTAGAGAGGGCTGTAAAAGCACTAGAAAGCAATATATGGGCTATTGCTATTGTCTGTCCTTCCTTCCTTCCTTCCTTCCTCCCCCCCTCCTTCCTTCCCTCTGCCCACTGCAGGCAATTCAATTCTTGACTCAGCCTTCCATGCTTCCCAGGTGGGTCAAATGAGGACCCAGATGGCTAGGGGCAAGAGGCTGACTCTGTTAACCGCTTAGAGAGGGCTGTAAAAGCACTAGAAAGCAATATATGTGCTATTGCTATTGTCTGTCCTTCCTTCCTTCCCTCCCTCCCCCCCTCCTTCCTTCCCTCTGCCCACTGCAGGCAATTCAATTCTTGACTCAGCCTTCCATGCTTCCCAGGTGGGTCAAATGAGGACCCAGATGGCTAGGGACAAGAGGCTGACTCTCTGTTAACTGGTTAGAGAGGGCTGTAAAAGCACTAGAAAGCGATATATAAGTGCTATTGCTATTGTCCTTCCTTCCTTCCTTCCTTCCCTCCCTCCCCCCTCCCTCCCTCCCTCCTTCCTTCCCTCCCTCCCTCCTTCCCTCTGCTCACTGCAGGCAATTCAAGCAGCCTTCCATCCTTCCCAGGTGGGTCAAATGAGGACCCAGATGGTTAGGGGCAAGAGGCTGACTCTCTGTTAACCGCTTAGAGAGGGCTGTAAAAGCACTAGGAAGGGATATACACACTGCTTAAAAAAATAAAATAAAGGGAACACTTAAACATCACAATAAAACTCCAAGTAAATCAAGCCTCTGTGGAATCAAACTGTCCACTTAGGAAGGAACACTGACTGACAATCCATTTCAACTGCTGTTGTGCACTTTGTACAGAACAAAGGATTCAATGAGACTATTTCATTCAATCAGATCTAGGATGTGTCATTTGAGTGTTCCCTTTATTTATTTTTGTTTAGCAGTATATATGTCTAAGTGCTGTTGCTATAAACTTCGCCAAGCCAAGGACAAGGGACCTCCCTGGGGAAGCAGGGCACCTTGCTGCCTTTTGCAAATTCCCCTCCACCCCCTTTTCTTTCTTTTAAAGTTTGCAAAGGGTGAAAGGCTTGGCGGGCAAGTGGAGGGTGAAAAGAACTGGGATGGTTCCAGGAAAAAGTCCTCCTTGTGTAATCCTCCAGCCGGTTTCATCAAATGTCACCGCCACCGAATGCCCGCCTCGCATTTTCCCAGGGCTTCATCTGTCTTCTTTGTCTCTTCTTGTCACAAAAAAAAAGAAAGAAGAAATTGTTCATTAGAAAAAGGCAGTGTGCTGCAAACTTTGCTGGTGTGGTCCTCTGTGTGGAAACTCCCCACATCAATCTTCTATGTTTCTATGAGCTGTGCCACCCTTCCCTCCCTGCCCCCAGCCTCCCACCCCTGAATAACTAGCATGGCCAATACTTGTGGGTGAGTGGGCCCAGCTCACAAACCCTGGGGAGGGCTTCCGTGGGTTCTCCCACACCAGTAGGCCTATGGTCACCTGTATCCCTGGCTGTCCATGGACCAGCCCTGCTTTCCCTTCCTTCCTTCCTTCCTTCCTTCCTTCCTTCCTTCCTTCCTTCCTTCCTTCCTTCCTTCTTGCCTTCTTTCCTTCCTTTCTTCCTTCCTTCCTTTAACTTCCCTCCTTCCTTCTTTTTCTCTCCTTCCATTTCCTTCCTTCTTTCCTTCCTTCCTCTCCTTTCTTCCTTCTTTTTCCTTCCTTCCTTTCCTTCCTTCCTTTAACTTCCTTCTTTCCTTCATTTTCCTTCCTTCCTTCTTTCCTTCTTTTTCCTTCCTTCCTTCCTTTAACTTCCCTCCTTCCTTCTTTTTCCCTCCTTCCCTTCCCTTCCTTCCTTCCCTTCCCTTCCCTTCCTTCGACTCCTTCCTTGCCCTCCCTGTGAACTGCCTTTAATTTGCACTTAATTAACAGCCTTTCGTTTTAGAAATCATCTGGGCGGCCCACCCATTTCAGGGGAGCCCCTCCCAACGCTCTGCCATCAGACGTGCCCACCCTGCGCCAAAGGGCGGCCACGTCTGCTTCAGCTCCAGAGCGGCCCAAATTTATCAGACGGGTGGAATCGGGGACAGCAGTGGCGAGAATCGATTAGCCAGCACGAGCCAATTACAAGTGGCCTTTCAGTGTGGAAGCGGCGTCTCCCGCCTCGACAGTCCTGCCTTCCCTCCCCTTCCTTGGCTGCAGCCCTCCTCGGCCTTCATCCCAGGGGGAGCCTTTATCCCCAGCCCGAGAGGGAGGGAGGAAGAGAGCACCTGGAATCAGAACACCACAGCCCAGGGAGACGGGTGTGTTTGTGGGGGCGTCACAGAGTGTAACTGTTTTGTCTGGCAGCCACTTCCATGACTGACAGGGCAGCAAAGAATTTTTATGTGGAAGAAAACTCCAAAAAGGGTGATCTGACATGAGATGGCTCAGAAGACCGGGGGATGGGAAAAGAATAGGAATAGAATAGAATAGAATAGAATAGGAATGGAATAGGAATAGAATAGGAATAGAACAGAACAGAATAGGAATAAAATAGAATAGAACAGAATAGGAATAAAATAGAATAGAACAGAATAGGAATAGAATAGAATAGAATAGGAATAGAATAGGAATAAAATAGGAATAGGAATAGAATAGAATAGGAATAGAATAGGAATAGAATAGGAATAGAATAGAATAGAATAGAATTCTTTATTGGCCAAGTGCGATTGGACACACAAGGAATTTGTCTTTGGTGCAGATGCTCTCAGCGTACATAAAAGAAAAGATACGTTTGTAAAGAATCACGGTTACAACTCTTAATGATTGTCATAGGAGTCAAATAAGCAATGAGGAAGCAATCAATATTAATAAAAAAATTAAGGATACAAGCAACAAGTTACAGTCATACAGTCCTAAGTGGGAGAAGATGGGTGATAGGAACAATGAGAAAAACCTAGTAGAAATAGTAGTGCAGACTTAGTAAAAAGTCTGACAGTGTTGAGGGAATTATTTGTTTAGCAGAGTGATGCTGTTCGGGGAAAACCGTTCTTGTGTCTAGTTGTCTTGGTGTGCAATGCTCTGTAGCGACGTTTTGAGGGTAGGAGTTGAAACAGTTTGTGTCCAGGGTGCGAGGGGTCAGTCAATATTTTCACAGCCCTCTTTTTGACTTCGTTTTTACCCTCCCAGCGCTCCAGGGAAGCCTTTGGAGCCTGGGGAGGGTGAAACACGAGCCTACTGGGCCCACCAGAATTTGGGAAACAGGCCAATTCTGACCTCCAGAGGGTCTCTGGGGGTGGGGGAAGCTGTTTCCCCCCTCCCCAGGCATTGAATTATCACTGGCCTAAAGTCCCTATAACAACAACAACAAGAACAAGAACAAGAACAACAATAATAATTTATTAGGTCCCACTGACTAAACAAGGTCGGTTGGCGGGCCCAGGGGAAGAGCCTTCTCTGTGGTGGCCCCGCCCTTCTGGAATCAACTCCCTCCAGAGGTTCGAACAGTCCCCACCCTCCTCGCCTTCCATAAAATGTTGAAGACTCATCTCTGTCGCCAGGCGTGGAGATGATTACCCTCCCCCCTTGTTGTTTTTCTGACCTCTGTAATATGATTAATTGGGTTGACTGTGTATGATTGCGTAGTTGATGATTGTATGATACTGACTATGTTATATAAATGTTTTAAATTAACTTTTTAAATTTTAATATTAGATTTGTAATGTATGTTGTGAGCCGCCCCGAGTCTTCGGAGAGGGTCGGCATACAAATCTAATAAATAATAATAATAATAATAATAATTATAATAATAATTATAATAATAATTATATTTATATGCCGCCCCTCTCCAAGGACTCGGAGCGGCTCACAACAGGACAATACACAATACAGTATACAAATCCAATAGTTAAAAACATTTTATTTAAACTTGGTTCATAATAATCTTAGTTTGCAAAGTTATCCTTGCTACATGAATTCAGCTCGTTTAATTACTTGGGGGTTCCCCAAATTTGGTTAACCTAGAAAGCATGTTGGGCAAGGCTTGCAGCCTGAGATGGAACTGGACATTGCTAGAGTTTATTCGTTTATTTTATTTATTAGTTGCATTTATATGCCGCATGCTCCAAATAGACTCCTTGGAGAAATCTCCCATTTTTCCCCAGTTCCCATCTTTTCCACCTCTGGTTCTTCTCCCTACCACCCTGCTGCCTTCTCTCCTTCGGTAAAGACCACCACGTACAGCTGGGAAGTGCATTTGCCAGTGTGAACCACATTGCCACAAAGAAGAAGTCAAACTATTCTCCAAAGCACCTGAGGGTCGAACAAGAAGCAATGGGTGGAAACTAAACAAGGAGAGAAGCAACTTAGAACTAAGGAGAAATTTCCTGACAGTCAGAACAATTAATCAGTGGAATAGCTTGACTCAAGAAGTTGTGAATGCTCCAACACTGGAAGCTTTTAAGCAGATGTTGGATAATCCTCTGTCTGAAGTAGTGTAGGGTTTCCTGGCTAAGAAGGGGGTTAGACTAGAACAGTGTTTTTCAACCAGTGTGCCGTGGCACACTGGTGTGCCGCGAGACATGGTCAGGTGTGCCGCGAAGAGAAAGAAAACAAGAGAGAGAAAGAAAACAAGAGAGAGAGAAAGAAAACAAGAGGAAGAAAGAGAAAGAAAGCAAGAGCAAGCGAGAGAAAGAAAGCAAGAGAGAAAGCAAGCAAGAGAGAAAGAGAATGAGAGAAAGAAAGCAAGAGAGAGAGAGAGAGAGAGAAAGAAAGCAAGAGAGAGAGCAAGAGAGAGAAAGAAAGGGAGGGAAGGTGGGAGAGAAAGACAGAGGGAAGTAGGGAGAGAGAAAGAGCAAAAAAGAGGAAAGAAGGAAGAGAGAAAGAGGGATGGAGAGAGGAAAAAAAAGAGAGAGAGAAAGAGGGAGAAATAGAGCGAAAGGGAGGGAGAGAATTTTTTTGTCCAAACTTTTTTTAGCCCCCCCCCCCAATCTGCCCCATGGTTTTGTAAATGTAAAAAATGTGCCGCGGCTCAAAAAAGGTTGAAAATCACTGGACTAGAAGACCTCCAAAGTTCCTTCCAACTCTGTTGCTGTTGTTGCTGTTGTTGCTGTTGTTGTTGTTGTTGTTGTTATTATTATTATTATTATTATTATTATTATTATTATTATTATTATTTAGATTTGTATGCCACCCTTCTCCGAGGACTCAGGGCATCTAACAGCATATAAATTACAATCTAAACATCCAATATTTAGAAAGAATCATACCAGTTCAATCGTACAACATATACAACAAATGTCTTAAGACACTTGTGGAGGGTGAGGAGGGTGGGGGCAGTGTGAATCTCTGGGGGGAGCTAATTCCAGAGGGCCGGGCCCCCCACAGAGAAGGCTCTTCCCCTAGGCCCTGCCAAGCGACATTGTCTGGCTGGTGGGACCTGACTAATGGGAGTTTATTTTGAATTTTGGCCTTTGGCTTCCTTTCCAGGCTTGAATTCAGAGCCTGGTGGCAGCGCCTAGCTGTGCCACCCAGCGAGGCCTTTGCTATCCGTTTCCTGGTGGGGACCGTGGCTGGGTGGGGCTCCCCTGCCTCTCTTTTCTTCCTCCCCATTGAAGCCGTGCCGCCTGCAGTAGTCTCGGGGCAGCGCTAGGTGCTAGTTGTGGCTGGGTGGGCCAAAGGAAGCACCTGTTGGTCTCGTGGGCGGCTGCGTTCTCCCCAAGGCAAACCCGAGGTGGTCTGTTGAAAACAGGAAGTGGTTCTGCAAAAAAACATAAAAGCAAAAAGCTAGCTGCAGTAGATATCCAAATAACACAGGTTCTTAATGAACTCCATCTGTAGAGTCTGGAGGACAGAAGGGAGAGGGGGGACACGATCGAAGCATTTAAATATGTGAAAGGGTTCAATAAGGTCCAGGAGGGAAGTGTTTTTAATAGGAAAGTGAAGAAGAACAAGGGGGCACAATCTGAGTTAGTTGGGGGAAAGATCAGAAGCAACATGAGAAAATATTATTTGGCTGAAAGAGGAGTAGATGCTTGGAACAAACTTCCAGCAGACGTGGTTGGTAAATCCACAAGAACGGAATAGAAACATGCTTGGGATAAACATAGATCCATCTTAAGATCAAATACAGGAAATAGTAGAAGGGCAGACTAGATGGATCAGGAGGTCTTTTTCTGCCGTCAATCTTCTATGTTTCTATGTTTCTGTGGAGCAACTTCTCAGGATAGGAGAAGGTCCCTAATGGGGATGAAATTCTCTGCCATTTGAGGCCACTGCTGAAATAAATGAATGAATGAATGAATGAATAAATAAATGAATAAATAAATAAATAAAGGGAGCACTCAAAGAACACATCCTAGATCTGAATGAGTGAAATATTCTCATTGAATCCTTTGTTCTGTACAAAGTTGAATGTGCACAACAGCAGGTGAAATGGATTGTCAGTCAGTGTTGCTTCCTAAGTGGACAATTTGATTTCACAAAAGTTTGATTGACTTGGAGTTATATTGTGTGGTTTAAGTGTTCCCTTTATTTTTTGAGCAGTGTATTTTACTGGACACACACAGACACACACACAAACATACATACGTGGCTTCCAAACAGTTTCGGATGTTTACTGGACAAAACCAGAGGTGGGCAAAACCAGATGTGGGCTAATAATAATAATAATAATAATAATAATAATAATAATAATAATAGTAATAGTAGTAATAATAATAGTAATAGTAATAATAGTAATAGTAATAATAATAATAATAATAATAATAATAATAATAATAATTTATTAGATTTGTATGCCGCCTCTCTCCGAAGACTCAGGGCGGCTCACGACAATAATAGACAGTCTACAAATCCAATATTTAAAAAACAATTTAATAATCACACAAACCGTTCAAACCATAGACAAACCAAGATAGAAAGAGCCGGGGTGACGCAGCAGGTAGAGTGCTGTACTGCAGGCCACTGAAGCTGACTGTAGATCTGTAGGTCAGTGGTTCAAATCTCATCACCGGCTCAAGGTTGACTCAGCCTTCCGTCCTTCCGAGGTGGGTCAAATGAGGACCCGGATTGTGGGGGCAATATGCTGGCTCTGTTAAAAAGTGCTATTGCTAACATGTTGTAAGCCGCCCTGAGTCTAAGGAGAAGGGCGGCATAAAAATTGAATAAATAAATAAATAAATAAATAAATAGATAGATAAATAGATAGATAGATAGACAGACAGACAGACAGACAGACAGACAGACAGACAGACAGACAGACAGACAGACAGACAGACAGACCGACCGACCATTTGTCCATTTCCCCATGCCTGGCTACAAAGATGAGTTTTCAATAACTTACAAAAGGCGAGGAGGGTGGGGGCAGTTCTAACCTACAGGGGGAGTTGCTCCATGTACCACAGCCAGAAGTGGGCTGCTAAGGTGGAACGGTGACGTGTGCTTGCCCCCGTGGCTCTGAATGCTGGTGGAGGGCAGCACAATGAAGCTTTGTATCTGGGTTCCTGTGTGTCCACGCATGATTTTGCTACCTGTCCAGGTGCAGTAGTGTAATTGCACTGGACTCCACCAGCATTCAGAGCCACGGGGGCGAGCACACGTCACCGTTCCACCTTAGTAGCCCACCTCTGGCTGTGGTACATGGAACAACGTGGGAGGCATTTTGGTGTATCCTAAGGTGGGCTGGTCTCCTCCCTCTTTGTCTTCTGCGGAGAACAAAGGATCTCATGCCAACGGCCATTTCTCTCCCAGGGTTTGACAGCTCTGAACGAGGAGGTGCCCTGTTTAGAGTTCGTCTCTCCCAAACCTTTCCTTGCTTCCGTTCCCTCTTGGTTTCAGCCTCTGGATGTCCTGGTGTTTGGACACCATCCAACTGTATAAGGAAGAGAACTTGGAAATGCTGCCCAGGGGCTTCCCTTCCTTTACCCTCTACTTTGCTTTCATTAAGGACAGAAGGGAAAGGGGGGACTTGATTGAAACATTTAAATATGTGAAAGGGTTAAATAAGGTTCAGGAGGGAAAGATCAAAAGCAACATGAGAAAATATTATTTTATTGAAAGAGTAGTAGATCCTTGGAACAAACTTCCAGCAGACGTGGTTGGTAAATCCACAGTAACTGAATTTAAACATGCCTGGGATAAACATATATCCATTCTAAGATAAAATACAAAAATAGTATAAGGGCAGACTCAATGGACTATGAGGCCTTTTTCTGCCATCAGTCTTCTATGTTTCTAAGTGTTTTTACTAGGAGAGTGAACACAAGAACAAAGGGGCACAATCTGAGGTTAGCTGGGGGAAAGATTAGAAGCAACGTGAGAAAATATTATTTTACTGAAAGAGTAGTAGATGCTTGGAACAAATGTCCAGCAGATGTGGTTGGTAAATCCACAGTAACTGAATTTAAACATGCCTGGAATAAACATAGATCCATCCAAAGATAAAATACAGGAAATAACATAAGGGCAGACTAGATGGACCACGAGGTCTTTTTCTGCTGTCAATCTTCTATGTTTCTATGTTTTAAAAGGAGGGAGGAGATCAAGTTCCTGCATTTCAACACAAGCAGGCTAGAGGAATCATGTTTGCTCAGTTGCAGTGGCCTTTTGCACACAGTTATGAGAAAATACAAGGACTCGCTCCACTGTCCAACCAGCCTGTTCTCTCTTTGGCACAAATTCTGCTTGGAAAAGCTGCCAGTTTACTATATGGATGTAAACCATCAATAAATAAAACAGAACAGCGCCAGCAGAATTGCTGAGACATTCTGATAGAATCAAAACTGACAGGTTTCCAAGTAAAAAGCATGGGAGAAACGAAGGTCTTCAAAAATGCTGGCTGGGGAATTCTGGGAGTTGAAGTCCAAATATCTTCAAGTTACCAAGGTTGGGAAACACTGCACTAGAGGAAGATTATTTTTTAAACATCCTTTTCACACCCGAAGGCTCCCAGGCGTCAAAGACAGCTCATATGTTAGGAAAGGTAATTTATGTAAGCAAGCCATGAAAACTTCCCAAAATGGGACCCCCAAGGCTGGCTTGGGCAGCTTGGCCGAGCTGAGAAGGCAACGACACAGCTCAGGAGCGGGGAGGTGAGATCAACAAAGCAAACTGCCTTTCTCTGACAAATTGAGAAGAATGGGAACCCAGGAATCTATCCAAGAGATCCTCATTATTGTTATTGTTACTGTTACTGTTATTGTTATTTATTAGATTTGTATGCCACCCCTCTCCATAGACTCGGGGCGGCTGATAACTTGAGAGGCCTGGGATGTAGAGTGGTGGTGTTAGAATGTCTAGGTAATACAGTGATACCTCATCTTACAAACTTAATTGGTTCCGGGACGAGGTTTGTAAGGTGAAAAGTTTGTAAGACAAAACAATGTTTCCCATAGGAATCAATGGAAAAGTGATTAATGCGTGCAAGCCCAAAACTCACCCTTTTTGCCAGCCGAAGCGCCCATTTTTGTGCTGCTGGGATTCCCACAAGGCTCCCCTCCATGGGAAACCCCACCTCCGGACTTCCGTGTTTTTGCGATGCTGCGATTTCGCTGAGGCTCCCCTCGCTGGGAAACCCCACCTCCGGACTCCCATTGCCAGCGAAGCGCCCGTTTATGCGCTGCTGGGATTCCCCTGCAGCATTGCAAAAACATGGAAGTCCGGAGGTGGTGTTTCCCATGGAGGGGAGCCTCAGTGCAAAAACGGGCGCTTCGCTGGCAACAGAAGTCCGGAGGCGGGGCATCCCAGTGGTGGCAGCTTAGGTTTGTAAGGTTAAAAATAGTTCGGAAGAAGAGGCAAAAAAATCTTAAACCCAGGGTTTGTATCTTGAAAATTTGTATGATGAGGGGTTTGTAAGACGAGGTATCACTGTATAATAAACCTTCAACAAACTTTAAGCAGAGTAACTGTAGCAATGTGGGTTAGTCAGTCAATGTATCAGACTTAGTACAAAACAGAACAATATTATTATATACAAATAGGCAAATAAACAACAGTAGTTATACAGTGCAAATATCATACACATATAATCCCAATAATGGTTTACAAACCAGGTTATCGCACACAGCAAAATATACACACAGCAAATATAAATCTCTCTGGTATAAACTGCCCCAAGAGGAACATCGTTGGCTCCCTCTAACGGCCAACCAGCAAACGACTCTTAAAGGTACAGTCGTAAACTTACATTGTTAGCTGCTGCATTGCAACACCCAACATAGTTACATACAGTATACTAACAGGTAGGATTCAATTTTTTTTACTACCGGTTCTGTGGGCATGGCTTGGTGGGCATGGCAGAGGAAGGATACTGCAAAATCCCCATTTCCTCCCCACTCCAGACTTTGTAGAGTGGTATTAGTACCTCACTTGATCAGTTTCCATCCACTATTCCTGTCTGGTCTTGAAGTGCTTTGGAAAATAGCTTGACCCCTTCCTCTCTGTGGCAGCCCCTCATCTCTTTTGGCATCCGAGGGAAAAAAGGTTTGCCATCACAGCCGTAGGCCCCTTTCCCCAATAGTTAAGTTGGTTATCACCTTTAAAGTCCTAAATGGCTCAAGGCCAGACTATTTACGGGACTGCCTCTACCCTCCATACCTCGCTGCGGCCAGTAAAGGCCCACAGATTCGGCCTTCTCCAAGTCCCATCCACCAAACAATGTCGGTTGGCGGGACCTCGGAGAAGAGCCTTCTCTATGGTGGCTCTGACCCTGTGGAATCAACTACCTCCAAAGATTTGCATTATCTCCTCCCTGCCGGTTTTCCGGAAAGCCGTCAAGAACTGGCTTTTCTGGCAGGCCTGGAATTAAGATTGACTGTTAGTACCCATGTTTTTATTTTTTAATGATATAGTAGTTTTTGTGATATTGTAGATTTTATCGATGTTTTTATTGCTCTTTTTACTTGTATTGTATTTATAACTGTTGTTAGCCACTCAGAGTCCGTTTCGGAGTGAGCGGCATATAAATGTAATAGATAAAATAAATAAATAGCTCAAAGTTTTGGATTACAGTTCCCATCCATCTTGGCTGTGGGCCATGGTTACTAGACTTAGCAAAGGCCCCTGCAGAGCTTGACTCTGTTGCCCATTAATTCACCCAGATGAATCAATTTCTCTGCAAACTTCATCATGAATTTTGCAGAGAAAGAACTTGGAAGGTCTGTTTTTACACACAGTTGAGGGATAATCTTGTTACATTTGCAAAATTGAACAAATTCATCTTATTTCTTAAAAGACAGGAAAACAAATTACTTCTGCCCAAATCACTACCCCCAAATCCTTTTCTTCTGAAGCTTTTGCTAGCAGTTCTGTGCTAGCAAAAACTTCAGAAGAGAAGGATTTAGGGATAGTGATTTCTGACAGTCTCAAAATGGGTGAACAGTACAGTCAGGTGGTAGGGAAAGCAAGTAGAATGCTTGGCTGCATGGCTAGAGGTATAACAAGCAGGAAGAGGGAGATGGTGATCCCGCTGTATAGAGCGCTGGTGAGACCCAATTTGGAATACTATGTTCAGTTCTGGAGACCTCACCTACAAAAAGATATGGATCAATTGAACGGGTCCAAAGATGGGCTACAAAAATTGTGGAAGGTCTTAAGCATAAAACTTATCAGAAAAGACTTCATGAACTCCATCTAGATAGTCTGGAGGACAGAAGGAAAAGGGGGGACATGATCGAAACATTTAAATATGTTAAAGAGTTAAATAAGATTCAGGAGGGAAGTGTTTTTAATAGGAAAGTGAACACAAGAACAAGGGGGCACAATCTGAGGTTAGTTGGCGGAAAGATTAGAAGTAACGTGAGAAAATATTATTTTAATCAAAGAGTAGTAGATGCTTGGAACAAATTTCCAGCAGACGTGGTCGGTAAATCCACAGAAACTGAATTTAAACATGTCTGGGATAAACCTATATCCATCCTAAGATAAAATACAGGAAATAGTATAAGGGCAGACTAGATGGACCAGGAGGTCTTTTTCTGCCGTCAATCTTCTATGTTTCTATGCCTTACAAATCCACTCAGGATGGAGACTGCAAGAAATGCACTCTGCACTCTGGCAGGGATAACATGGGGTCCCCCAAGGATTGTCCCTCAGCCGGACTGAAGACACCTCGCCCCTTTCCACCAGCCCCCCATTAACCTGCATCCTCCCTTTTCTCCTTGCAGTTTGTTGCTTCGTTGTCCACAAGAGGTGCCATGAGTTCGTTACCTTCTCGTGCCCGGGGGCCGACAAGGGACCTGCCTCAGACGTGAGTAAATCCTGCAGAGCTGGCCTGAAGGGCGGAGGGGGATGTTTGAGGGGCCAATACCAAGAAGGCCGGGTTGCGGTTCACACCGTGCAGTCCATTCCCAGTTGGGGATGCTCAGGGGCTGCTTTGGGAGGGAATGCAGGCAGGTGACCGACATGATCTAAAAGCAGAATGTCCGCAGCCTCATTTGGAGATCTAAAAAAAAAAAATTAAATCAAAATTACACGTTTTTTGTGGTTTGATTTGAGCAGGAAGAAAGTCCATTACAGACTTGAATGTTCAGTCCTTGAACAGCCTTTGCAGCTGGTGTCCTTAATTCCATTAAATGCTCTCTCTGTGTGTTTGTGTTAGTGTGTATGCTTTAGCCCATCTGCAAGGCTAAGGCTGGAGAACAGAATCGAGGCCTGTCCAGGATCAGGACAGATGATATATTTCAGCTCCTGTCTCCCCAAAATTAACTTAATTTACAGGGGAGTCTGCAAAGGGAGGGGGGTTACTAATGTTTAAAAGATGGGGTGTTTGTGTCTGATCACATGGTCCTGGGCAGCATTGCGATATTCTTGACCATTTAGCACATTCGCAGCTTGTTGTCCCCAGATCTACTTTCAATATTCTAGGTTTAGACAGTCTCAAAATGGGTGAACAGTACGGTCAGGCGGTAGGGAAAGCAAGTAGAATGCTTGGCTGCATGGCTAGAGGTATAACAAGCAGGAAGAGGGAGATTGTGATCCCGCTGTATAGAGTGCTGGTGAGACCACATTTGGAATACTGGGTTCAGTTCTGGAGTCCTCACCTACAAAAAGATATTGATCAAATTGAAGGGGTCCAAAGACGGACTACAAAAATGGTGGAAAGTCTTAAGCATAAAATGTATCAGGAAAGACTTCACGAACTCCATCTATATAGTCTGGAGGACGGAAGGGAAAGGGGGGACATGATAGAAACATTTACATATGTTAAAGGGTTAAATAAAGTTCAGGAGGGAAGTGATTTTAAAGGAAAGTGAACACAAGGACAAGGGGGCACAATCTGAGGTTAGTTGGGAGAAAGATCAGAAGCAATGTGAGAAAATATTATTTTACTGAAAGAGTAGTAGATGCTTGGAACAAACTTCCAGCAGACGTGGTTGGTAAATCCACAGGAACCGAATTTAAACATGCCTGGGATAAACATAGATCCATCCTAAGATAAAATACAGGAAATAGTATGAGGGCAGACTAGATGGACCAGGAGGTTTAGCCCATTCGCAGCTTGTTGTCCCCAGATCTACTTTCAATATTCTAGGTTTGGTTTTAAAAATACTGTTTGGAAAGAGCCCACCTTTCGGGCCAAAAGGATCCTCTTTGCTCAGGGGCCGTTTTCCTGGCCCCCTCCTCCATCTCCTGCGGAACCCACCCACCATGCTTGGGAGGTGTCTGCAGAATATGGCAAAACAACTCAAGATTTATTTATGTATTATTAGAGTTGGAAGGGACCTTGCAGGTCATCTAGTCCAACCCCCTGCTCAGGCAAGAGTCCCTGTATCATTTCAGACAAATGGCACTGTAATCTCCTCTTGAAAGTCTCAAGTGTTGGAGCAATCACAACTTCTATAGGCAAGCTGTTCCACTGGTTGATCACTCTCACCGTTAGAAAGTTCCTCCTTGTTTCCAGGTTGAATATCCCCCCGGTCACTTCCATCTGTTGTTCCTTGTCTGATCCTCTGGTGCTTTGGAAAACAGCCGGACCTCAAGTATTGGAAGATGCTCTCATGTCTCCCCTGGTCCTTCTCTTTGCCACACTGGCCAGGCCCAGTTCCTGCAACCGCTCTTCGTATGTTATAGTCTCCTGTCCCCTGATCCCCCTGGTTGCTCTCTTCTGCGTGATTTGCAACGGATGGTGTGATTCAGGAAATGCTCGGGGCAACCCCTCCCTGGCAGAGCAACGAAAGAGAAATCTTCAAGCTGCCAGTTGCAAACAAAACCTGTCAAAAAGGCAAATTAGACATTCCGAGTTTTGAACGTTTAGGAGGAAATGCGAAATAAGTTTGGGGCCAAACGCTCCCGTTTTCCTCCTGCCTAGTACTCCAAGCGTTGATACATATCTATAAGTGGCACCTGGAGGCCCTTTGAGCTAGAAACCCAGCAATTAATCTCACCATAAAAACACAGATTCTGCTTTCAGCAGCCTTTAGGAAACCTGGAGAGGATCCATGAACACCCCCCCTCCCTCTTTGAAGGGATGTGCTGTCAGTGGGGGGGGGGAGCTAATTTCAGAGGCCGCCACCGTGATTGATGGGGAGGTGCTGATGAGCCTCTGTTCTCCCTCTATTTTTAGTCTCTTTGGGGATGAGCAGATCAGAAGATTGTCCTTGCAAGCCAGCTGCCAGGCAGGTGTGGAGAAGGTCCTTAGAATGTTGACCGGATGGGCTGACTGGTCATCTGAGTGCGCCCTCGAGCCTCCACCGCTCTCTCCACCATTCTGTCGCTTTCCCACCTGGAAGTGGGGAGTTGTGGGGGGGAGGAGAAACCCCCCCCCCTGCAGTTCCCTTCCTCCCACTCCTGCTTCCTTGAACCTCCATCTTGAGCAGGTTCGGGCTCAGGAGCTCCGTGATGGATGGAGAGATGGTCCTTGAAGGAGGCATCTTGGGAATGAAGGTCCTGGCATGTTGGACTCCAGCTGAATCTGGCCTTGTACACACACACACACACACACACACACACACACACAGTGATGGGCTGCTGCCCCCAAGGGGATGGGGGTCACAGTGGGGGTAGTAAGTTTATGCACTATTTATTCAATACTTAATAGTTTTTTAATTGTCTTTCCTTCTCTAGTACCTTAGTATGATCCTTAATTACTTTTAAAATAGGAAACAATTAAAGAGTATGTTTTTATCCATAAACGCTTTAATCGTTTCAATCATTATCTAGAATGGAACTTTTAGAGCAATGAAAGAAAATTGAGCTACTTGCCTCATCTGTTATCCTGCTGAACCTTGTGGGTTCAGTGCAAAACCTTCAAATGTGACTGTGCTCCTCAACAAATGATGCTGTCTCTCATGGGTCCTTTTTGTGGCTGTTCAAATAATGGGACTTCATCAACTGATAAAGAGTCCAAGCACCTATTTGAAAACTTATCTTGGTCGGTGAGCCACTCCCACCCGGTCACATGACCTTTAAGCCATTAATGGTCACATGGCTGTCAAGCCACTCCCACCCGGTCACATGACCTTTAAGCCATTAACGGTCACATGGTTCTCAAGCCACTCCCACCCGGTCACATGACCTTTAAGCCACCCCCTGGACACAAGATTGTCAAGCCACTCCCACCTGGTCCCATGACCATCAAGCCACACACACACAATAAGCCACTCCCACAGTGTGGTAGTAAAATATTTTATAGCCCTTCACTACACACACCTCCCTGCTCTCTCTTGCTCTCTCCCTCCCTCCCTCCCTCCCAGCCCAGAGACAGATGTGGCCACTCTCCTAATGTCCAGATGCTTCTGGGTTGTGAGATGACGGGTCCTCCACTGATCCGCCTCAGGCCACCTTCCACCAGAGTGCGGCATCTCTGATTCTCCATGAGACGGCTGAGCTCAGCTCCTCTGGCGAAACCGCTTCTGCTGACTCGAAGGGCTCCCTTCCCCCTGCGAGTGGGTGGACTGCAGTCCTCATTCCCAGCAGAAGAGCTTCACTCCAAAGCACCTGAGTCCAAAGCTCTTCTCCAAAAGGCCAGGATAGGAAGCAATGGGTGGAAACTAATCAAGCAACTTAGAACTAAGGAGAAATTTCCTGCCAATCAGAACAGTTGATCAGTGGAACAGCTTGCCTCCAGAAGTTGTGAAAGCTCCAACACTGGAAGATTTCAAGAAGATGCTGGATAACCATTTGTCTGAAGTAGTGTAAGTTTTCCTGCCTAAGCAGGGGGTTGGACTAGAAGACCTCCAAGGTCCCTTCCAGCTTTGTTATTCTCTTCCCTTCCCTTCCCTTCCCTTCTTTTCCCTTCCCTTCCCTTCCCTTCCATTCCATTCTTCTATAGTGCTACATTGCTATTGTTATATTTAGATTTGAAGAAAATGAAAGAAGAAAAAAACGTGTCATATTTTAAAGTTGCACATCATGAAATAGCAGTTTCATACATATGTGAATATTTATATTTCCTTGAAGGCAATATCACAGGCAAATTCAATTAATGAAGTTACATCTAATCTAGTCAGTAGTCATCTTGGGGGTTAATGATAAATGGGTTGTTAATGTATATTTTTTCCAGCATCAGTTGAAGGAAATATATTCGTTTCAGTTTGATATGAGTTCAAACAGAAATCATATCTCATGTATTTATTTCACCATATTTCTCCTTTAATTCAGTTAATGTTACAAAAAAAATTATTTCTCTTGTCAGCTTGCTTTGTCCATAAACAAAGTTTACAAATTGTTACTTCAACTTTTTGGGTGAACTTTAAGAACACTAATTTTACCGCCTTGTGAATCCAGTTTTCACTGATTTAAAAGTCAAAACATGTCAAGGGAAGCTCTCATTGTTAACCAGTCAAATTCAAGAAATCTATCTTTACTTTCAAATAGAACATCAAATAGAGTGGAGGATGCCACTCTAAGAACAAAACAGCTCCATCTCTCCTTTGAAAGAGTTATTTTAAAATGTTTCCCTTTGATAGTCATCCAACCTCAGAGCTCGTGGTTACTCCCTAATTATTTGTACGAAGCAGTACAATTTCTGCCATGCAAAGGATGAGATATTGTGCAAGTCAAAACAATCACACAATGCTGAGAAGTGGCATTGAGTCTGGAATCAGCAGGTGAGTGGATGGGTGAGTGCTTGCCTCCAGCTCCATTTGTGCAAGGGGTAAGCACATGTGCCCACCCACCATTCACCCAGAACTATCTCCACTAGTCTGCAGAGCCGAAAAGGTTCTGTCTGGCTCTCTCTCCCCAAAATTCACAGGTACAAATTTCAGACACACACACGTTTGAAAATTCCAAACAAGGTTCTTTATAATGAAAAGTCACTTAAACTAAGCCCTCTTTTGGTATAGCAAAGAGCACTCGTCTCCAAACAAACTGGTAATTTGTACAAGTCCCTTATCAGTTCCGTGATACTTAGCTTGCAGCTGTGAGGCAATTCACAGTCCTTCTTCTTTCACAAAGTGAAACACACTTTGCTCTGGTTTAGTTTCAAAGCGGGGAAAAATCAGCACACAAAAGGTCAAAGTCAGTAAAGCAGTCACGCAACACAACGATCAGATAATCCTCCACAATGGCCAAACCCACAGGCTGCTATTTATAGCAGCCTCACTAATTACCACAGCCCCACCCAACCACAGGCGGCCTCATTTTCTTTGATAATAATCTCTCAGTTGTTGTTGCCTATGCATCGCTCTCCGCATGCGTGGCTGTATCATTAACTCTTGTTCTGAATCCAAGGAGGAGCTAGATAATTGATCTCCTTCTGAGCTGTCTGCCACACTCTCCTCCTCCCTGACATTCATGTCTTCTTGGTCAGAGGAGCCTTCATCAGCAGATTCCACCGGGGGCAAAACAGGCCTGCAGCATGTGGATGTCTCCCCCACATCCACAGTCCTTGGGGCAGGAGCTGGGCCAGAGCTAACCACAACAATACCTAGACCATAGACCCGTGATTAATTTAATTTAAAATTTATTAAATTTGTATGCCGCCCCCCTCCCTGGTTCTATGTCTTGGTGTCCCAGGGGGAGATGGGGTGCTCTTGCACTACACCTGCTTGGCAGTGAACCCACAAGCAGGGTGTAAAGTTGGCGCATGGAAAGGAAATCCTTTCCCTTCAGTGTGGCTCCCCACCGCTTGCGTTTCTTCCCTGCAATGCTGCAGAGCCCCCAGCAACCCCTATTAATTGGTTGGGAACCGGTGTGGATCGGATTTAATTCCTTTGCCGTGACCGCTGTCTGGAGCTCTCAACGGGGGCACGTTTGACTCTGATTTGATGCCCAGGCGGCTCTTGTCGTCCTTGATAGCAGTTGCCAGAGGGCTGGAGAGCCGTTGGATGGGCAGCAGCTCCTTCGCCCTGAGAGGGGCTTGACGGGCGGCACGTGGTTTGCAATTCAAAGCGAATCTGCCCCCTTTGCATTCCTTCTGGATTTTGCCAGCCCCAGGACAACCGTCCCGCCAGTGGGAAATCCTCCAAGGTCAAATGTTCTGGCTAATGCGCCAGTTAGCCTTTATATCCCCTCTTGCTGCATGGCCAATGCTCCACCCTCCTGGCTGTGGGCATGCTGATGAGAAGAAGGCCACCCTGCAGCCAGATGCTGGAGAGAGCCTTCTCAGTTGCCCCCCTCCCCTAGTGAAGATAGGTGACTCACTGGAGTCATTCCTCTGGAACCCCAATCCTTCCTTCCTTCCTTCCTTCCTTCCTTCTTTCTTTCTCTTTCCTTCTTTCCTCCCTCCCTCCCTTCTCTTTCCTTCTTTCATCCCTCCCTCTTTTTCTTCTGTCCTTCCTTCTTTCTCTTTCCTTCTTTCCTCCCTCCCTCCCTTCTCTTTCCTTCTTTCCTCCCTCCCTCCCTTCTCTTTCCTTCTTTCATCCCTCCCTCCCTTCTCTTTCCTTCTTTCATCCCTCCCTCTTTTCCTTCTTTCCTTCCTCCCTTCCTCTCTCCCTCCCTCCCTTCTCTTTCCATCTTTCCTCCCTTCCTCCCTCTTTTCCTTCCTTCCTTCCTTTCTTCTCTTTCCTTCATCCCTCCCTCCCTCCCTCTCTTCTTTCTTTCCTTCCTTTTTTCCTCCCCCCCTCCCTTCCATCCCTCCCTCAATCCCTCTACCTCCCACCCTCCCTCCCCCATCTCCCCTCTCCAGTTGGCAGCATTGAGGGGAGACGGAAGACAAATGGAGCAGGGGAAGCATTTCTCTTCAATGTCTGTTTCTCCTCCATCTGCTGGGTGGAGCCCCCCTTCATCCACAGGACAGAGCAGCCCTCTTGGAAGACCAGGAGCTGCTGTGGCTGACCAGTGGAGGCTCCTCTTGGCCTTCCTTGCCTCTGCTCCTTCTGAGGGAGGGTAGTTTCCCCCACTTTTTGCCTGTTGTCACGCGGGCCAAGATGGAAGGGCCTTCACGCAGGTCTCTTGCACAAACTGGGGGCAGACAGGACACGGCTGCAGAAAAGTTTGTTTATTTGCTAATTAAATTTATTTGCTGCCCATCTTGTTTCAATTGAACTGCTAGCCAGGACTTACAAAACATTTGTCAGGCCAATCCTCGAATGCAGCTCACCTGTATGAAACCCCCATTGCATACCTGACATCAACACAATTGAGAGAATCCAGAAATATTTCACCAGAAGACTCCCTCACTCCTCTTCCTGCAACAAAACACCTTACTCCGCCAGACTTGAAATTCTTCGATTACACAACTTACAACTCCGCCGTCTTCGTTCCGACTTAACTATAGTGTAGAAAATCATATACCAAAATGTCCTACCTGTTAGCGACTACTTCACCTTCAACCGCAACAACACACGAGCACGAAATAGATTTAAACTAAATGTCAACCGCTCCAAACTAGACTGCAAAAAATACAACTTCAGCAACAGAGAAATCAACGCCTGGAATGCACTACCAGACTCTGTGGTTTCTACACCTAACCCCAAAATCTTTAACCTTAGACTATCTACAGTTGACCTCTCCCCACTTTCTAAGAGGTCTGTAAGGGGCGTGCATAAGCGCACCATTGTGCCTACCGTCCCTGTCCTATTGTCTTCTATCATTACTTTTTATCATTACTTATCTAATGATTTATTTATACAAATTACAATCCTATAATTGTTTGACAAATATTAAATTTTTAAAAAAAAACCTCTGGGCAACTTACAGCCTCCAGGTCCAGGAGGGAAGTGTTTTTAATAGGAAAGTGAACACAAGAACAAGGGGACACAATCTGAAGTTAGTTGGGGGAAAGATCAAAAGCAACATGAGAAAACATTATTATTATTCTACTGAAAGAGTAGTACTGTAGATCCTTGGAACAAACTTCCAGCAGACGTGGTTGATAAATCCACAGTAACTGAATTTAAACATGCCTGGGATAAACATATATCCATCCTAAGATAAAATACAGAAAATAGTATAAGGGCAGACTAGATGGATCATGAGGTCTTTTTCTGCCGTCAATCTTCTATGTTTCTAACTGTTTTTACTAGGAGAGTGAACACAAGAACAAGGGTTTAGGTTTAGGTTTATTGGATTTATATGCCGCCCATCTCCGCAAACTCGGGGCGGCTCACAACAATAATAAAAAACAGTACAGTACATAATACCAAATCCAATACCCACCCATCTAGTTACAATTTAAAATTAATAATCTCATAAAAACAGTATATATAAAAAAACAGGCACACAATCAATCAACAAAACAACATGGCCAAGGGGGAGGTGTTTTAGTTCCCCCATGCCTGACGGCAAAGGTGGGTCTTAAGGAGTTTACGAAAGGCAGGGAGGGTGGGGGCAATCCTAATCTCAGGGGGGAGCTGGTTCCAGAGGGTCGGGGCCCCCACAGAGAAGGCTGTTCCCCTGGGTCCCGCCAGACGACATTGTTTAGTCGACGGGACCCGGAGAAGGCCAACTCTGTGGGACCTAACCGGTCGCTGGGATTCGTGCGGCAGGAGGCGGTCCCGAAGATATTCTGGTCCGGTGCCATGAAGGGGGCACAATCTGAGGTTAGTTGGGGGAAAGATTAGAAGCAACGTGAGAAAATATTATTTTACTGAAAGAGTAGTAGATACTTGGAACAAATGTCCAGCAGACGTGATTGGTAAATCCACAGGAACTGAATTTAAACATGCCTGGGATAAACATAGATCCATCCTAAGATAAAATACGGAAAATAGTATAAGGGGAGACTAGATGGACCAGGAGATCTTTTTCTGCCGTCAGTCTTCTATGTAACAAGACTGGGCAGAATCGGGCTCCTTCTGAAACTTTCTGAGGCTTCTAATCCCAAGAGTTTTAAGTCCATCTAATGTGTATTTTAATAAACTCTCAACAGAGAGCTTTGGGACAGGATCATAATAAGTCATTTCCTTCTACTTCATTTAATTATGGGACATAAGAGCCTTTAATGGGAGGCCTTCCCAAGAGATCCTTCCAGAGACAAACAGCAGTTCGTCCATAACTCTGCCATGGTTATGAAAGGCGTAAATCCTTCAGGAACTGGAACAAGACTTGCATCATCAGTACAGCTGACGAGCTGTAGGCAGAGAAGAAAAAGAGAAGAAACTAGCTTCCAATCTAAATCATGGCTTAGTCCCCTAATCATCCTGGTTGCTCTTCTCTGGACTCTTTGCAAAATCTCCTTTTTTTTAAATTTAATTTTTTAATTGATTTTTATAATAGCAATATATCAATAAAACCCTCATGCCCTCATCACCTCGAGGCTCGACTACTCTAATGCTCTCTACATGGGGCTACCTTTGAAAAGTGTTCGGAAACTTCAGATCGTGCAGAATGCAGCTGCGAGAGCAGTCATGGGCTTTCCCAAATATGCCCATGTCTCACCAACACTCCGCAGTCTGCATTGGTTGCCGATCAGTTTCCGGTCACAATTCAAAGTGTTGGTTATGACCTATAAAGCCCTTCATGGCACCGGACCAGACTATCTCAGGGACCGCCTTCTGCCGCACAAATCCCAGCGACCAGTTAGGTCCCACAGAGTGGGCCTTCTCCGGGTCCCGTCAACTAAACAATGTTGTTTGGCAGGACCCAGGGGAAGAGCCTTCTCTGTGGCGGCCCCGGCCCTCTGGAACCAACTCCCCCCAGAGATTAGAATTGCCCCCCACCCTCCTTGCCTTTCGTAAGCTGCTTAAAACCCACCTCTGCTGCCAGGCATGGGGGAACTGAGATACTCTTTCCCCCTAGGCCTTTACAATTTTATGCATGGTATGTTTGTATGTATGTTTGGTTTTATAATAAGGGTTTTTAACTGTTTTAGAAACACAGAAACATAGAAACATAGAAGACTGACGGCAGAAAAAGACCTCATGGTCCATCTACTCTGCCCTTATACTATTTTCTGTATTTTATCTTAGGATGGCTATATGTTTATCCCAGGCATGTTTAAATTCAGTTACTGTGGATTTATCTACCACGTCTGCTGGAAGTTTGTTCCAAGGATCTACTACTCTTTCAGTAAAATAATATTTTCTCATGTTGCTTTTGATCTTTTCCCCAACTAACTTCAGATTGTGTCCCCTTGTTCTTGTGTTCACTTTCTTATTAAAAACACTTCCCTCCTGGACCTTATTTAACCCTTTAATATATTTAAATGTTTCGATCATGTCCCCCCTTTTCCTTCTGTCCTCCAGACTAGACAGATTGAGTTCATTAAGTCTTTCCTGATACGTTTTATGCTTAAGACCTTCCACCATTCTTGTAGCCCGTCTTTGGACCCGTTTTAGTATTGGATTATTATTATATGCTGTTTTATTGCTGTTGTTAGCTGCCCCAAGTTTGCGGAGAGGGGCGGCATACAAATCCAATAAATAAATAAATAGATAGATAAATAGATAGATAGATAGATAGATAGATAGATAAACAAATAAAATTAATAAATAAATAAAATTAATAAACAAACAAACAAAAACAAAAACAAAAACACATAACACAGTGCTCAGTGTTCAAAGTGCAAACAGCATTCATACCCCTCCACCAAAATGGGGGCATATTTTCTATATATCATTTTAACTAAAGAGCAATATATGTATTTACATATTATTATTATTATTATTATTATTATTATTAAGAATAATAATAATAATAATAATAATAATAATAATAATAATAATGTATTAGATTTGTATGCCGCCCCTCTCCGAGGACTCCGAGAGCTTCACAACAAAAAACAATACAACGAATACAAAATCCAATATTTAAAAACAGTATAAAAACAACAATCATACAACCCAAACAAACCATGCATTAACCTCAATAGTTAAAGGGTATGTTAATTTCCCCAAGCCGGGCGACATAGGTGGGTTTTCAAAGGTTTATTATAAATTATAAATTATAAAGTGATTCTAATTTATTCTTTATACCTTGGTCTTGAATTCTAATGACCACATATCCTCTTACCTTGTCCCATCATCCTACCAATTCCCACAGATTAGTTTCATTGGCCCTAGAAAATGTCCAGAGATACTTCACCAGAAGAGCCCTTCACTCCTCCACTCGAAACAGAATGCCCTACGAAAGCAGACTATCAATCCTAGGTCTAGAAAGCTTAGAACTACGATGCCTAAAACACGATCTAAGTATTGCCCACAATACTTGTCTGTCAATGACTACTTCAGCTTCAACCGCAACAACACGAGCACGCAACAAATTCAAACTTAATATTAATCGCTCCAAGCTTGACTGTAAAAAATATGACTTTAGCAATCGAGTTGTTGAAGTGTGGAACTCATTACCTGACTCAGTAGTGTCAACCCCTAACCCCCAACATTTTTCCCTTAGACTATCCATGATTGACCTCTCCAGGTTCCTAAGAGGTCAGTAAGGGGCGTGCATAAGTGCACTAGTGTGCCTTTCGTCCCCTGTCCAATTGTCTCTCCTTATCTCATATCTCATATATCTTATTATTATTATTATTTATTAGATTTGTATGCCGCCCCTCTCCGTAGACTCGGGGCGGCTCACAACAATAACAAAGACAATGTAAGAACAAATCTAATAATTTAAAAAACACTAAAAACCCCATTATTAAAAGCAAGCATACACACAAACATACCATGTATACAGTAAACTGTAAATCTTTTCTTCCTTTCATATATCTTCTCCTCTATTTTTATATCTTTTCTTTATATATAATACTTCATGTCTATTCTCTTCAATATGTATTGTGTATTGGACAAAATAAATAAATAAAATAAAATAAAATAAAATAAATAAAATAAAATAAAATAAAATAAAATAAATAAATTCATCCTCTTATCCATGATCTCAAACTGAATATGATCACCATGTACTCTTACCAATTTTGTATTGTCCATTTTGTCGCATCTTTCCAGCCTAGGACTATCACCGCCTGAGCGCTTTCTATCGCAGCTTCTTTTATTTCTCTAAATTCTCCCATCTCGTTCCTTTTAATATCGTCATTTCCTTTGTAATTGTCCACCGTATATTTTACATCCTATTAGTGTCCTCTTGCACTTCTTTCACTCTTTCCAAAGTCTCAACATCTTTTTTACATCATGGGGATCAAAGCTGGATGCAGTATTCCATGTGTGGTCTTGCCAAGGCATTATAAAGTAGTGCTTTATGTGTCTTATCAGACTTACATACCACAGACTCAAGCTCAACCCGGATAAGACAGAGTGGCTGTGGGTTTTGCCTCCCAAGGACAATCCCATCTGTCCGTCCATTACCCTGGGGGGGGAATTATTGACCCCCTCAGAGAGGGTCCGCAACTTGGGCGTCCTCATCGATCCACAGCTCACATTAGAAAAACATCTCTCAGCTGTGGCGAGGGGGGCGTTTGCCCAGGTTCGCCTGGTGCACCAGTTGCGGCCCTATCTGGACCGGGACTCATTACTCACAGTCACTCATGCCCTCATCACCTCGAGGTTCGACTACTGTAATGCTCTCTACATGGGGCTACCTTTGAAAAGTGTTCGGAAACTTCAGATCGTGCAGAATGCAGCTGCGAGAGCAGTCATGGGCTTACCTAGGTATGCCCATGTTTCACCATCACTCCGCAGTCTGCATTGGTTGCCGATCAGTTTCCGGTCACAATTCAAAGTGTTGGTTATGACCTTTAAAGCCCTTCATGGCATTGGACCAGAATATCTCCGAGACCGCCTCCTGCCGCACGAATCCCAGCGACCGATCAGGTCCCACAGAGTGGGCCTTCTCCGGGTCCCGTCAACTAAACAATGTCGGTTGGCGGGCCCCAGGGGAAAAGCCTTCTCTGTGGCGGCACCGGCCCTCTGGAACCAACTCCCCCCGGAGATTAGAACTGCCCCTACTCTTCCTGCCTTCCGTAAACTCATTAAAACCCACCTTTGCCGTCAGGCATGGGGGAACTGAAACATCTTCCCCTGGGCATGTTTAATTTATATATGGTATGCTTGTGTGTATGTCTGTTAGTATATGGGGTCTTTTAAATCTTTTAATTTTAAATTTGTTAGATTATTTATGATTTGTTTCCACGTGTTGTGAGCCGCCCCGAGTCTTCGGAGAGGGGCGGCATACAAATCTAAGTAATAAAATAAATAAATAAATAAATTTCAGTTGCTAATCACCTCCGAGCAGTTTTACAGTCTTGTGGGTGAGATAGATTGACTCAGTAATATATAATTTTGATGAATAAATAAAGATCACTGTATATAAATGGGATAAATAAGAAAGAAATAGAAGGCTAGCACAGGAAGTCTTAGGAACCATAAGCATCCATATAATGGCTAGGAAAATTTTAAGGGCTGTAAATACTGGTTTAAAAAAAGCAGTGGGTATTCTTGCTGCTGCAAGAAATAAAAGTTTCTCAAAGGGAGAAAAAAACCCAGGAATGTTAATTCTAAGACCCTGCTTCTATACACTTATGTTAGATGGAACTTGCAGGAGTCCACAGGGACATCAGAAAAGTCAAGATGGCAACCACAACCACACCGTTTTTCAGGTGTGTTGCATGTGTCAAACAGAAGGAGCCTTTTCTGATTGTGGTAGCAGAGAAATATATTAAATAAAGAGAGAAGTGCGATATGCATTCAAAAGGACTCAAAATGGGTGAACAGTGCGGTCAGACGGTAGGGAAAGCGAGTAGAATGCTTGGCTGCATAGCTAGAGGTATAACAAGCAAGAAGAGGGAGAGTGTGATCCCGCTGTATGGAGCGCTGGTGAGACCCCATTTGGAATACTGTGCTCAGTTCTGGAGACCTCACTTACAAAAAGATATTGACAAAATTGAACGGGTCCAAAGACGGGCTACAAGAATGGTGGAAGGTCTTAAGCATAAAACCTACGAGGAAAGACTTCATGAACTCAATCTGTATAGTCTAGAGGACAGAAGGAAAAGGGGGGACATGGTAGAAACATTTAAATATGTTAAAGGGTTAAACAAGGTTCAGGAGAGAAGTGTTTTTAATAAAAAAGTTAACACAAGAACAAGGGGACACAATCTGAGGTTAGTTGGGGGAAAGATCAGAAGCAACATGATAAAATATTATTTTACTGAAAGAGTATTAGATCCTTGGAACAAACTTCCAGCAGGCGTGGTTGATAAATCCACAGGAACTGAATTTAAACACACACGGGATAAACATATAAGGGCAGACTATGAGGTCTTTTTCTGCCGCCAATCTTCTATGTTTCTATGTTTCTTCTTCTCCTGAAATAAACCAAGTTTGATTGCTTTCTTAAATCTCTAAAATGTTGGGACAGGTTGAATCTCCAAGAGAGCATCCTGCAGAGACTCAGGGTGTTAGTGCTGGTGACAATCAAAAAGGCCACCCACCATCCCAATTCAGGGGTTCTTCACCTTTTGGTGCCCTGGAGCCTTTGGATAGTTTGGGGAAACTATGGTCTTTTTGCAGAATTCAGTCTGGGTTGGTCACTGGGACCCGAGGTTGTGTCTTCCAATCTTTCAGACTTGTGCTGGACACCATTCTCAGAAAACCTCTCTCTCTTTTTTAATTTACGAAAATATAATCTTTATTGAAGATAAATAGGGAAGGAGATACATAAAGCAAAAGGACTATGCGAATATTGGTACAAATGTATATGAATTTAGATTACACAGTTATAAATCAAAATACATGCTTACATATATAACAGAAAATAAAGCTAAAGAGAGAGAAAGAGAAGGAAGGAAAAAAGGAAAGGAAAGAGAAGAGGAAAGATTAAAAATAAAAGAAAGAAGAAGAAAGAAATAAGAGATAAATTCATATCTATAAATTTATCAGATGTCATAAATAGTGTCAATTATCTGTTGACCCGATTAATCTACATCTTTTAAGTTCTTTACTATCAGTATAGATGGAAGTTTTACGTTTCTAAACTTGAGTTAGAGTTTAAGTTTTGTTGTTTTGAATTTGTTCATCCTTTTATTAATGATCCATAATATTATTTTGTAAGTTTGTGGGATAGTTGTTTGGGTGGAGGGTAAGAGGATCACGATGGAGTTGTATGTTGTCTTTTTATCCAGCCAGATGTACCATTTATTCCATGCTTTATAGAAATCTGATTCCTCTTTGTCCTGTAGTTCAAGGGTCATTTTTGTCAGCTTGGATGGGAGAAAACTTCTCTCTTACGTGTGCTTTTGATTATTCTGTGTCTACTATTTATGTGATGCTGTGGCTGTCTGTGGTACTGTGAGCTGTAGTGGTGCAGTGGTTAGAATGCCGTACTGCAGGCTACTTCTGCTGCCTGCTGCCTGCCTGCAATTTGGCAACTCACCAGGCTCAAGGTTGACTCACCATTCCATCCTTCTGAGGTTGGTAAAATGAGGACCCAAATTGTTGGGGGCAACATGCTAGAGAGGGCTGTAAAGCTCTGTAAAGTGCTATTGCTATTGCTTTTTTAGGTGTTCATCGGTGTGTTGATGACTAGTTATTAAGTCATTAGCTGTTGTTTCCTTGTGCTGCCAAGCCCTGGCCGCTTAAGTACTTGATAAGCTGATGGTAAATAAGCACTCTTATTGACGGACAAGGGGCCCATTTTCCAGCTTCAATCATTTTCATGGCTATTTCTGTCCCTGCTCAGCCAACAATCTTAGTAACTGCAAAATTGGAAGTACAGTGTTCCCTCGATTTTCGCGGGGGATGCATTCCAAGACCGCCCGCGAAAGTCGAATTTCCGCAAAATAGAGATGCGGAAGTAAAAACACCATTTTTGGCTATGAACAGTACCACAAGCCATCCCTTAACGCTTTAAACCCCTAAATTACCATTTCCCATTCCCTTAACAACCATTTACTCACCATTATTACTGGTACTCACCATTGAATAAGACACTTAGTGATCCTGATATTTATAAACATAATTATTTATTAACAATAATTATTTTTTTTGTTATTTATTTGCAAAAAATGTTAGTTTGGCGATGACATATGATGTCATCGGGCAGGAAAAACCGTGGTATAGAAAAAAACCCGCGAAGTATTTTTTAATTAATATTTTTTGAAAAACCGTGGTATAGGCCATTTGCGACGTTCGAACCCGCAAAAATCGAGGGATCACTGTATGTCTTTGTTCATTGCAATGTGAGGCTACCAATTACTTTGTATCTCCTTGTCTGACTGCTCGCTTGTGTTCTTGTAATCTGGTGGACTTTTTATGTATTTAAATACATACAATGAAATACGCAGATGTGGATTATATTACAAAGGAAGCCAGTGAAGCTGAAATACAGTTATCAAATATTAAATATGAGCAATTTAGCATTTTATGCTTATTTATTAATTATTAAATGAATAGCAAGGCGATTCTCTTTTTAGAGTATAATAACTTTATATAGTGAGATTTCTTGAGGTTAATAAAACTGGTGGCGTCAAGAGGCCATAAATTACTTCGTGTTTGCATACACTATTGAATGAGCAAATCCTTCCCTGTGAATAGTGTTGGGTGAACCGAACCCGCACAATTCGGGTCCGTACCGAATTTTGTGGTGTTCGGCATGCTGGACCCGAACCCAAAATTTTTGTAAAATTCGTGATTTAGTTCGGCGGTTGTGCCGAACACTGCGAAAGCCACCGCCTGGCTGTTATCTGCTGAGAAGAGGAGGAGGAGCCGGGCACCGGTGGTGGTGGAGGAAGGCAAACACCAGGGAGCTGTCAGCCAGTTGGGAGGCTGGGAGGGAGGCACAAAAGGAGCTGGGGAATCCCTCCCATGAAGAGATTCCGGGGGCGGAGCTTTGACATCACGTATACCGGCAGATTGCTAAGGACGCCAAAGTGATCACTTCCTGGATTCCATGGAATCTAGGAAGTGATCACTTTGGCGTCCTTAGCAATCTGCCAGTATACGTGACGTCAAAGCTCCGCCCCCAGAATCTCTTCATGGGATTCCCCAGCTCCTTCAAATGGAGGTCTTTTCATGTAATTTTTAAAAATTTTTACGAAAAAGAACGCCGCAGCGACGCTGCAAGCAAAGGGAGGTCTTTTCATGTAAAAATAAAAGTTTTTATTTTCATGTGAAAGGACCTCCCTTTGCTTGCAGCGCTGCTGTGGTGTCATTTTTTGTAAAAATAATTTTTTTTTAACATGAAAAGACCTCCCTTTGAAGGAGCTGGGGAATCCCTCCCATAAAGAGATTCCGGGGGCAAAGCTTTGGCACCACGAACCATTTGGGTTCGGGGTCGGCCAAATTTTGCGCGAAGTTCGTCCGAACTTGCCGAACCCGAACACCGTTGGGTTTGCCCATCACTACCTGTGAAGCTTTTGGATGGGGGTGATTGGACCAGGGAAGCATCCTTGACCCCAAAGATGGGCTACAAAAATGGTGGAAGGTCTTAAGCATAAAACATATCAGGAAAGACTTAATGAACTCAATCTGTAGAGTCTGGAGGACGGAAGGGAAACATTTACATATGTTAAAGGGTTAAATAAAGTTCAGGAGGGAAGTGTTTTTAAAGGAAAGTGAACACAAGGACAAGGGGGCACAATCTGAGGTTAGTTGAGAAAGATCAGAAGCAACGTGAGAAAATATTATTTTACTGAAAGAGTAGTAGATGCTTGGAATAAACTTCCAGCAGACGTGGTTGGTAAATCCATGGGAACAGAATTGAAACATGTCTGGGATAAATATATATCCATCCTAAGATAAAATACAGGAAATAGTATAAGGACAGACTAGATGGACCAGGAGGTCTTTTTCTGCCATCAATCTTCTATGTTTCTATATAAAAATAATAAAAGCAGGATATTAAGTGATTGATGGATAGCTTCCTACTTCATTCCTGGTGGTTTCTCTACTGGGAAGCAACCTTGTCAGCAATTTCTATTTTCACTTCTGTTCCTGCATGCCATTTTTTGTGGGGGGGTTTCTTTCCTAATTGCCCATATTTTTTTCGGTAGTTGTTTTTCATTTTTGAATGAACTAAATCTAAATAATGAAGGGAAAGAATAAACAAAATTGGAAAACTGAAAATAAGAAGCAAAAACATGCAAAACGATTTAATTGATTTGAAAGCCATGATTCATTACAGTTATCCGTGGCTGCTCTAGATTAATCAATTAGGCAATCCACTAAACAGTGGAAGCCATATGTTTGGGTTTCCAGGGGTAAACCAGAACAAGTCTTTTGATTATGCATTCGTTTTCTCTGCCCAAAAGACATCTCCCACGGGATCCCTGACAAATCTCAAGGCTCATTTAAGACAGGCGTGTATCTGCTTCTTACCAAAACGGAACCGTCTAGTTAAACAGAGCATTCTTTTCCCCTGCAAATAGGGTGATTTGCAAAATATTATTTCTTGTTGTAAAAACCATGAGCCTCCTCCAAACAAGGGAAGCTGATGGCTGCTTTTTGGGGCATGGGGGGGCGGGAGAGGCTGCCTTGGACCCCGAAAGTGGCCAGCCGGCCTCCAGCTTTCATCTCATTAACAGTTGCTGTGCGATAATTGACTTTTTGCTTGGCTGCCTCGTTTCCGCCTGATGCTGCGGCTTCGATTTCCCCAAATGTTTCTTTGCAGCCAAATTCCTGCACACGGGAAGCCATTTGCTGCCTATGTGGGGGTAGAACTGGGCAGTGGGGCAGAAGGTGGGGCTCCGGACACATTTCAATTTTAAACATGACATCCCATGGATACTATTGTCCAAATTTGCCCCCCTCCCCCCCCAAAAGGCATGATTCCCCTCTCCACATATAAAACAAATACTTTCAACATTATTTGCAGTTATATTTTGTTGTGGTTGGCTCTGGCCCAGCTCCTGCCCCAGGGAATGTGGAGGTGGATACAGGGGAAACTTCAACATGTCATAGGCCTGCTTTATTGCCGACAGAGCCAGGTAGTGCAGTTTCTCGGACGAAGAAGAAGGTGGGAGTGACTTGGAAGAGGGGGGCTTGGCACACAGCCCAGGAAGTCAATCTCCATTATCTTCGGTTGATTTGGATGCGGAAGTTTTGGACCCACGCAGGCGCAGAGTTATGCGTAGAAGAGACCAATTGAGGACATAATACAGGAGATAAGAGAGGCCACCTGTGTTTGGGTGGGGCTCCAGTAATTAGGGCTGCTGATATAAATAGCAGTGTGTGGGTTTGGCCGTTGTGGAAGAATATCTGATCGTTGTTCTTCAGGAACGTGCCTTGCTGTCTCGGGACTTTGTTTGTTGATTTTTCATGACTTTGAAACCAAAGCAGAGCAAAGTGTGTGTGTGTTTCACTTTGTGGAAGGAGGGCTGTGACGTTTCTTCACAGCTGCAAGCTAAGTAATTAAGGACTGATTAAGAGACTTGTACAGACTACCAGGTTGTTTTGGGACGAGTGCTCTTTGCAATACAAAAAGAGTGCTTAGTTTATTTTGACTTTTATGATAAAGAACATTGTTTTGAATTTTCAAACGTGTGTGTGTCTGAAATTTGTATCCTTGAATTCTCAGGACGCTCTTATCAGAGAGCCCGACAGAACTTATTTTATCTTGCGTTGGGACAAATTCCACACTGAAACCTTGTTCATTAAAAAAACCCCCAATTGCCGCCAAACCCATTGCTGCCTGTGCAGTGAATCCTGGAGCAGGATTTGGGCTCCACAGTTCTTTTCTCTATCCTATCCATATAAACCAAGGGTCCTCAAACTATGGCCCGCCGGCTGCATGTGGTCCACTGAAGGCATTAATCTGGTCCGCGCAGGACTACGAGGCTGCCCCACCCACATCACTCCACCCAAAAGTAAGCCCAACAATTTTGGTCTGCACAGATTTTCTGGAGATGGGAGAGGTGAAAAATGGAGCACACAGATGCTCTAGGAGGCAAAAAAAATGGGAGAAAACTGCCTGTTTTTCACCTCTCCTGCTCTAAAAGATAGATAGAGATAGATAGACAGAAAGATAGAAAGAGAGAGAGATAGACACACACACAGAGGGAGAGAGACAGAGAAAGAGAGACAGAGAGAGACAGAGACAAAGAAAGAGAGGGAGAGAAAGAAAGAAAGGGAGAGACAGAAAGATAGACAGAGACAGAGAGAAGGAGAGACAGAGCGAGAGAGACAGAGAAAGAAAGAGAAAGAGAGGGAGAGAAAGAAAGAGAGGGAGAGACAGAAAGAAAGAAAGAGGATAGACACAGAGAAAGAGAGAAAGAGAGAGAAAGAAAGAAAGAGACAGAGAAAGAAAGAGAAAGAGAGGGAGAGACAGAAAGAGAGGGAGAGACAGAAAGAGAGAGGATAGACACAGAGAAAGAGAGAGAAAGAAAGAGACAGAGAGAGAAAGAGAAAGAGAGGGAGAGACAGAGAGAGAAAGAAAGGGAGAGAAAGAAAGAGAGGGAGAGACAGAAAGAGAGAGAGACAGAGAGAGAAAGAGAAAGAGAGGGAGAGACAGAAAGAGAGATAGAGACAGAGAGAGAAAGAGAAAGAAAGGGAGAGAAAGAATGAGAGGAAGAGACAGAAAGAGAGAGAGACAGACAGAGAGAGGATAGACACAGAGAAAGAGAGAGAGAAAGAAAGAGACAGAGAGAAAGAGAAACAGGGAGCGAAAGAGAGAGAGAGGAGAAAGAGAATGATAGGGAGAAATAGAAAGAGAGGGAGAGACACAAAGAGAGAGAGAGAGAAACAGAGAGAGATTTCTCAAGCTCCCTGGGGCTGAAAAGAATTGCTGCAAAACTGAGTTTTCTGAAATGGACTGATAGACTCCTAATCAACTTAAAAACTATCTAGTCAAAAGAAAAGTCAACCAAAAGAGCAACATACAAACAAAAGCAAATAAAACACCCCCAGGAGCAAAACAAATGAAAATGTAATTTGTGTGCATTGTTTAATGGACTGTTAAATTGGCCACGCCTACCTCCTAGTCATGTTACCTAGCCACGCCCACCCAGTGACATGACCACCTAGTAAAGCCTGGCCGCCTGGTCTGGCCCCCCAACAGTTTAAAGGACCATGAATTGGCCCCCTGTTTTAAAAGTTTGAGGACACCTGATATAAACATACAGCAACATATCCCTCCCTCCTTCCTTCCTTCCTTCCTTCCTTCCTTCCTTCCTTCCCTCCTTCCTTCCTTCCTTCCTTCTTTCATTTTCTCTTCCTTCCTTCTCTTCCTTCCTTCTCTTCCTCCCTTCCTTCTTACCCTTCCTTCCTTCTGTCCTTTTCCCTTCCCTCCCTCCCTGCCTCCCTCCCTTCTTTCCACCCCTCCCTCTCTTCTGTCCCTCCCTCCCTCCATCTCTTCTTTCCTTCTTTCCTAGGCTCTTCCTTCCTTCCTCCCTTCTCTTCCTTCCTGCCTTCCTTCCTTCTTTCCCTTCCTTCCTTCTTTCCCTTCCTTCTTCCCTTCCTCCCTCCCTCCCTCTTCCTTCTCTCCTTTTCCTTCCTTCTCTTCCTTCCTTCTTTCGCTTCCTTCCTTCCCTTCCTTTCTTCTTTCCTTCTTTCCTTCCTTCCTTCCTTCCCCTCCTTCCTTCTTTCCCTCCCTCCCTTCTTTCCCTTCCTTCCTTCTTTCCCTTCCTTCTTCCCTTCCTCCCTCCCTCTTCCTTCTTTCCTTTTCCTTCCTTCTCTTCCTTCCTTCTTTCCCTTCCTTCCTTCCTTCTCTTCCTTCCTTCCCTTCCTTCCCTTCCTTCTTTCCCTCCCTCCCTTTCTTCCTTCTTTCCCTTCCTTCCTTCTTTCCCTCCCTCCCTTCCTGCCCTTTCCCCCCTCCCTCTCATAACTATCTCTTAGATAATACAATAGGATTTTATTAAAAGCACTTTCAGTTTTCCTTCTCTCTCTCTGTGCATGTAGAGAACAGCACCCATTTTATTCTTAGATGCCCTTTTAGTTCCAGGCATGTAATGCACATCAATTGCACCTTTTACCAGCTTGGAATCCTGAACGTCACTTGAGGAGCGATTGAGGGGGCTGCCAAATCGCTGCCGTCCCCCTGCCCCCACCTGGGAGGAGCCAGTCCTGCTGGCTGCTTATTCCTGGGGAGGGAACGTTGCCCGGTGACATTTTCAGGCAAAGCGGTTGGTCCAGCAGCAGTTTTGCAGCCTGGCCCATCGCCAGACATGAGCTGAGCAGCAGGCAGCTCCGAATGAGCGGCATTTGCTCGGTTTTCTTTCCGGGGGGGCAGGTTTGTGGTCTATAGGGAGCCCCTAGAAGTTTTCTCCTGAGTAAATCCTGCATTGCAAACAGGATTTAGCCCCCCTGCCCCCACCGCATGGGCTTTCCAGTGGCAGCCCCCAAGCAGCCCTGTGGTTTCTTTTTGCTTATTGAATTTTACAACTAAAATATATATACATCTCAATATCTTTTTTTTTACAGAACTTACCCATTTACTTATATATTTTTTTAAAAAAATATTTGAACTTTTATTTTAAAAAGAAGATAATTCATATAATTGTTATTACAGATCCAATACAGTTTCATTTTGCGTATTGAAATTACAAATCATATCTCTGTGTCTTAAACAAACTATATACATTTCCATAAGTTAATAAAGCCTATGATATTAGTATATTTAACTTTCTTAAATGTACACTTATTCTTTATATTGATATATTTAATTTTTACTGCGGATCCATTTATTTATATTTCTTACATTTCCATTTTCATATACAATACATTTGCATTTATATACCTGTTTATATTTACTTTTACATACTATTATGTAAGGTCTTAAGCATAAAACTGCTCAGGAAAGACTCAATGAATTCAATCTGTATAGTCTGGAGGACAGAAGGGAAAGGGGGGACATGATGGAAGCATTTAAATACCGTATGTTAAAGGGTTAAAATAAGGTTCAGGAGGGAAGCGTTTTTAATAGGAAAGTGAACCCAAGAACACAGGGGGCACAATCTGAGTTAGTTGGGGAAAGATCAGAAGCAACATGAGAAAATATTATTTGACTGAAAGATGCTTGGAACAAACTTCCAGCAGATGTGGTTGGTAAATCCAAAGTAACTGAATTTAAACATGCCTGGGATAAACATATATCCATCCTAAGATAAAATACAGGAAATAGTAGAAGGGCTGATGGACCAGGAAGTCTTTTTCTGCTGTCAATCTTCTATGTTTCTATTTATTGCATTTTATATGTTTATCTGTTTTTGCATGCCATTACACATTACATATCACTATAGCTTATTTCTATTCTCCATCCACCTGCACCATATATTCCAAGTGTCGTAGTATTCTGAATCACTCGTTCCCTTGATTTCCATGGTCATTTTGTCCATTTCAGTGCATCCATATATTTTATCAATTGAATCCTTTTCTGATGGTGTCATCTTATTTTTCCAGAATTGAGCAGAGGATATTCTAGCGGCTGTCGTTAGGGCTGTAAATATCCAGTGCATTATCCAATTCCAGGACTGCGAGAACCCCTCTCTTGGTTTAGAAGTGGGGCAGATGGCAAAGCTTTTCTCTATTCCTTTGATTGACAGCCCTCTGGGAAGGCAGCCAGGCCAGAGAAGCATTTGGAGGGAATCAGATCTCTCATTTCCTGGGGTGATGCCCAGATGCAGGGCAGGAAAGCTGAAGGATGACCAAAGCAGCTGGCCGGAGGGCTTCAGCTTTGCCAGCCCCCAGGACTTGGGGCATCCCCAGCCATATTTATTTGTTTGTTTGTTTGTTTGTTTGTTTGTTTATTTAGTTTAGTTATTTAGTTATTTAGTTATTTAGTTAGTTAGTTAGTTAGTTAGTTATTATTTAGTTATTTATTTAGATATTTAGATATTTAGTTATTTAGTTATTTAGTTGTTTATTTATTTATTTATTTATTTATTTATTTATTTATTTATTTATTTATTTATTTATTTATTTATTTAGTTAGTTAGTTAGTTAGTTAGTTAGTTAGTTAGTTATTTAGTTATTTAGTTAGTGTTGCGGTTAGCTCTGGCCCAGCTCCTGCCCCAAGGAATGTACAGGTGGATGTGGGGGAGACATCCACATGCCGCAGGCCTGTTTTGCTCCCGATGGAATCTGCCGATGAAGCCACCTCTGACCAAGGCAGCATGAGTGACAGGGAAGAGGGGAGTTTGACAGACAGCCCAGGAGGAGATCAATCATCTGTATCATCTCTGGATTCTGAACAAGAATTAATGACACATCCACGCATGCGTAGAGTGATGCATAGGAGACAACAACTGAAGGATTATTACAAGAGAAAATGAGGCCACCTGTGGTTGGGTGGGGCTCCCGTAATTAGGGCTGCTGCTATAAATAGCAGTGTGTGGGTTTGGCCGTTGTGAAAGAGTATCTGGTCGCAGTTTGTCAGGAATCCTGGGTTCCTGGTTTCTGGACTTTGCTTGTTGATTTTTCACGCCTTTGAAAACAAAGCAGAGCAACATGTGTGTGTGTGTGTGTGTGTGTGTGTGTCTCACTTCATTGGAAGAAGAAGGGGTGTGAAGTTTCTTCACAGCTGCTAGCTAAGTACTTAATGACTGCTTAAGGTTAATTGTACAGACTACCCAGTTGTTTTGGGACGAGTGCTCTTTGCAATACAAAAAGAGTGCATAGTTTATTTTGACTTTTGGGATAAAGAACATTGTTTTGAATTTTCAAACGATTTTGTGTCTGAAATTTGTACCCTTGAATTTTCAGGAGGCTCCTAACAGATTTGTATGCCGCCCCTCTCCGGAGACTCGGAGCGGCTCACAACAAAAACACAGTACAAATCCAATAGTTAAAAAGCAATTTAAAACCCTTAATATAAAAACAGTCATACATCCCAGACAAAAAACATACCTAAAGTGGGAACAGCCCGGGGGAATCAATTTCCCCATGCCTGACAGCAGAAGTGAGTTTTAAGGAGTTTGCGAAAGGCGAGGAGGGTGGAGGCGGTCCTAATATCCGGGGGGAGTTGATACCAGAGGGCCTGGGCCACCACAGAGAAGGCTCTTCCCGGGGTCCTGCCAGACGACATTGTGCAGTAGAAGGTGGTCCCGGAGATATTCTGGTCCGATGCCATGTAGGGCTTTATAGGTCATTTAATATTGGATTTGTATATTGTATTGTTTGTTGTGAGCTGCTCCGTGTCCTTGGAGAGGGGCAGCATACAAATCTAGTAAATAATAATAATAATAATAATAATAATAATAATAATAATAATATATTAGATTTGTATGCCACCCTTCTATATTATTGTTGTTGTTGTTGTTTATTGTTGTTGTTGTTGTTATTATTATAATAATTATAATAATAATAATAATAATAATAATAATAATAATAATAATAATATATTAGATTTGTATGCCACCCTTCTATATTATTGTTGTTGTTGTTTATTGTTGTTGTTGTTGTTATTATTATAATTATTATTATTATAATTATAATAATTATAATAATAATAATAATAATAATAATAATAATAATAATAATTATTATTATTATTATTATTATTGCCCCCAACAATCTGGGCCCTCATTTTACCCACCATGGAAGGACGGAAGGCTGAGTCAACCTTGAGCCGCTGGTGAGATTTGAACTGCTGAACTACATCTAGCAGTTAGCTGACGAAGTAGCCTGCAGGGCTGCACTCTAACCACTGCACCACCCTGGCTCAAAGAAGGAGGGAAGCGGATCAGTCTGCGAGACACCAAGGCTGGGCCATTTGTGGGGGAGTGCGTGGGTGGGGAATCTCTTCTGCTGTCTCTTGGGGGGAGGGAAGGGGGCTTCCCCCCACCTCCACATATGCCTGCACAGCCCTGTGTGAAAATGGGGTGCCAAGGAAACACCCACCCACCCATGAAATCCAGGCCACCTGGATTCTGAGGCTTGGAGCTGGGCCAGGCTCCAGACATTTCCAGAGGGAGATTCTGTCCTTACAGAATCTGAACTAAAATTGGTTTGAGGCAATTTAGAAAGCAGAGACGCCTGATCGGTTTGCATTGTGATGAGATGCTCCTTGCTCCTAAAAAAGAGGTCAGCACGGAGGTAGAGCAGATGGGGGGGATCCCTGTGACAGGGATGGGAAACCTGACGGCACTTGGCATCCCTGGAACGTATTCCTGATGCACGGCAAATAATCCCAGGCTTGAATTATGGAAAAAAAATTATCTGTATTGAGCAGGGGAAGATCGGTTGCTGAATGTGACCAGCATTCTTTATGATGGAAGCAAAGCTGGAGCTCTGGGCAAGTGATTCAGCAGTGAGGAGGGAATGAAACAAGACTCTCCAACCTTGGCCACTTTAAGAATTGTGGACTTCAACTCCCAGGGTTCCTCAGCCAGCCCTAGAGTTGAAGTCCACAAGTCTTAAAGTGGCCAAGGTTTGAAATCTATCTATCTATCTATCTATCTATCTATCTATCTATCTATCTATCTATCTATCTATCTATCTATCTATCTACATCTATCTGTCTGTCTGTCTGTCTGTCTGTCTGTCTGTACATCCGTCCACCCACCCACCCATCCATACTTCCTGGGTCACCCCCCCTGCCCCAGGCTGGGTAGCTAGGCGAACGGGTGCTACCAGAAGCATAAATGCTGCCAGCGCCGCTTCCACCCACACGCCTTTTGCTTGCACCTCGGGCGGGAGGTGGCCACGTGAGGCTGGAGGGGAGCCGGGCAGGAGAAAGGAAGCTCGTCTGAAACCAGGAAGGAGGAAAGAGGAAAAAAGCAAGGAGCGCAGACACAGCAGCAGCAGGGAGAAAAAGGAGAGCCGAGCTGAGACCAGTAATCCAGGAAGTGACAGCTGCCAATCAGCTGGAGTTGCGCACGCATCTTCATTTCCACCGGTGGAACTGTGTTCCACCCATCCTGCCTGCTGCCCACTCCTGGTTCCACCTTAGCAGCTCACCTCTGGTCTTAACTCAAGCTTCATCTGAAATGCCTCCTAGATCAAGACTAAATCCTTCTGATTCCACCTTCTTTACAAGAAGCCCAGAACTCAAGAAGGGCGAAGGAGCCCATCATAATCTTAACCCTTGACACTCCACTGGATGAAGGCGCACCCATGTTGCTTGGCCTCTTAAAGACCGTGATCTTCCTTGAAAGCACCACTTCTCCAAATACTGCAGCTGAATTAGTGATTGAGAGTGTTGGATGGTTGCTGAAAAGAGGTTAATTGCTGTTAGCCCCCCTCCCCTTTTTTTCCCCCCTTCTCCGGCTTCTCATTACTCAGTTGTCAACCCGGGCATTAAAAGGAGCATCTGCAACACTAATGAATTGGAGGCCAGGTTGCTTTCGAGACCGAGGGCTCTGTACCGTTTGAAGCAATTAATTTTGCCCAAGAATCGAGGTTGGAGAAGGTGAAATTCCATTAGAGCTCCGTCTCCCCAAGGTTGGAGGGCTTGCTGCTCTGATTGTGTTGCTGGCAACACATTGGCAAGAAAAGCCCTGGGATTCAGCTCCATCACTTCAGTTGCCTCTTGGCCTTCAAGCTAATCCCACTTCAAAATCTCATTAGACCCTTAGAGCTGCGGCTTGCTTCCCATTCGTGGTAGCGGCAGGTGGGGGTTGCGGTTAACCATTGCTACCTGTGCGCTGTGCATACAGCTTCAGGTCTCTGGCCTCTGCATGTGTCCCAGCATTTATTGATTGATTGATTGATTTGACTTCTGTGCTGCCCTTGTCGAAGCGACTCAGAGTGGTGTACAACATAATGAAAACAATACATGGGAAGAAATCTATTGTTTGAAAAAGAATTAGAAACATAGAAGATTGACGGCAGAAAAAGACCTTGTGGTCCATCTAGTCTGCCCTTTTACGACTGTATTTCCTGTATTTGATCTTAGGATGGATCTATGTTTATCCCAGGCATGTTTCAATTCAGTTCCTGTGGATTTACCAACCACGTCTGCTGGAAGTTTGTTCCAAGCATCTACGACTCTTTCAGTCAAATAATCTTTTCTCACGTTGCTTTGGATCTTTCCCCCAACTCACCTCAGATTGTGTCCCCTTGTTCTTGGGTTCACTTTCCTATTAAAAACACTTCCCTCCTTAACCTTATTTAACCCTTGAACATATTTAAATGTTTCAATCATGTCTCCCCTTTCCCTTCTGTCCTCCAGACTATACAGATGGAGTTCATGAAGTCTTTCCTGATAAGTTTTATGCTTAAGACCTTCCACCATTTTTGTAACCCGTTTTTGGATCTGTTCCATTTTATCAACATCTTTTGGTAGATGAGGTCTCCAGAACTGAGCACAGTATTCCAAATTATGTATGTGTGTATGTGTGTATGTGTGTATGTATGTATGTATGTATGTATGTATGTATGTATGTATGTAATGTATGTATGTACAATCTATCTATCTATCTATCTATCTATCTATCTATCATCTATCTATCTATCATCTATCTATCATCTATCTATCCTATCTATCTACCTACCTACCTATCATCTATCTATCTATCTATCTATCTATCTATCTATCTATCTATCTATCTATCTATCTATCTATCTATCATCTATCTATCATCTATCTATCTATCTATCTATCTATCTATCTATCTATCTATCTATCTATCTATCTATCTATCTATCTATCTATCTATTGGATTTGTATGCCGCCCCTCTCCAGGGATTCGGGGCACCTCACAACATATCAAAGAAAATATAGCAGTACATCTAAATCCAATTAATATAATTTAAAAAACAATAAAAGTTCTAATATAATTTTAAAAATTCATTACCATTCACTCTGTGAAACACACTACAACACTCGTTGGTCAGGCGAAGATCTAATGACCTCAGGCCTAGTGACATAGATGAGTCTTTAAGCTGTATGTATGTATGTATGTATGTATGTATGTATGTATGTATTTATGTATGTATTCATTCATTCATTCATTCATTCATTCATTCATTCATTCATTCGACTTCTGTGCCATCCTTCTCAAAGTGACTCAGGGCGGTGTCCAACAGAATGAAAACAATATGTATGAAGAAATCAAATTATGGTTTAAAAAAGAATGATTAATACAATCGTAAAAAGTCCCCATGCGCAGTCATTTCCATTCAATCATTCACAACATCAGCCGGAGACAATCTTGTCTCTCACGGTCCCGAAGCAGCCGGCAAGCGGGAAAATACAGCCTCACTATTGCTTGGAGTTTGACAGCTCCACTAAAAGGAGCTGCCAAGATGCTGTTCTCTGTTCAGTCTGTTTGGTGCTGATATAAAGATTGCTGTTCCAGTTCCTGCTGAACCTGCCTGGTTCCTGTTAGCTATGCCAATGCCTGCCTGCCTATCTAACAGGAAGGGATCTTGGAGGTCCCATAGATTCCTATAGGGATGCTGTCATTCTGGAGGGAGGGGGCAGGCTTTGGGGGAATCTCTTTATGAGGTTTCTGTTTCTACTCCTTGCTTTGCCTTGCTGTAATTTTCGGGACCTTGGGAGGGGGAAAGGAATGTGCTTGGAGCCAGCTGCCTTATCTGGTCTTTGGAGAAGAGTAGCAGGTTGCCGTGGAGACCAGCATTTGTCACCTTCTCAGTGTGAGTTTCCCATAACATCTTCGCACCTCGGGATGAATTGGACTTTGGGAGGGGCTCTGCATGCAACGGTTTCGTCTAACATTTTGAGCAGGAAAACTTACTTCCCACCTACATCTCTTGCTGTCGCAATCTTCCAATAAAAGCTTCCTTTTGAAATGGCTTTCGTTTCAAGAGTTCTGCTTTCTTGAGAAGGCTGGTGAGGCAGGACCTTAAGAAGCATCCCAATCCGGTCCCCTCCTCAAGCAGGAGATCCTAGACTCCTCACACTTTTTAAATGGGAGCCAATTCACTGAGGCTGACTCTCAGATTGTTGGGGGGGCCGGACCGGCTGGGTGAGCAGGCCATGTGACTAGGTGGACGTGGCCAATTTAACAGCCATTAAACAATGTATGCAAATTAAACTTTCATTCGTTTTGCTCCTGGGGATGTTTTATTTGCTTTTGTTTGCATGTTTGGTTGACTTTTCCTTTTGCAGCAATTCTTCTCAGCTCCGAGGAGCTTGAGAAATTTATCTTTCTCCTCTCTCTCATCTGCTGGAAGTTTGTTCCAAGCATCTACTACTCTTTCAGTAAAACCATGTTTTCTCACGTTGCTTCTGATCTTTCCCCCAACGCCCCTCAGATTGTGCTCCCTTGTTCTTGTCTTCACTTTCCTACTAAAAACACTTCTCTCCTGAACCTTATTAAACCCTTTAACATATTTAAATGTTTCGATCATGTCCCCATTTTTCCTTCTGTCCTCCAGACTCTACAGATGGAGTTCATGGAGTCTTTCCTGATAGGTTTTATGCTCAAGACCTTCCACCATTTTTGTAGCCCGTCTTTGGACCCATTCAACTTGATCAATCTCTTTTTGTAGGTGAGGTCTCCAGAACTGAACACAGTATTATTCCAAATGGGGTCTCACCAGCATTCCATACCGCGGGATCACCATCTTCCTCTTCCTGCTTGTTATGCCTCTAGCTATGCAGCCAAGCATTCTACTTGCTTTTCATACCGCCTGACTGCTAAAAAAATCTGCCTGGTAAAAAAAAAACCAATGTAAATTCAAGGTCAAAAGCTGGTCAACAGCTGAAATAAGGAGACTTGACTTCAGTGTTGTCACAGGTCCTGAACGGATTCCCACTGGCATTTTGCTTCTCAGAGTCATGAAATCTGGACGGTGTTGAAATGAAAGGCAGGTGGGGGCTCTGGGGTGCAGCCACTTCTTGCCTCCTTCGCTCCCCTTTGCAGGACGGGGTCTCCTGGGTGGCCCTGGAGCTGAGTTGAGGAAGCTCGTGTGAAGGCAGGCGTGCAGCCCCCCTCCTCAGCTACAGGCTGGGGGTGGTTGCTGCTTCCTGACAGCAGCCCTGAGTGGGGGGGACATTTCCCCCCCCCCCTTTAAAATAGCAGCTTTACTCTGAGATTGACTGGCCACTTCTAGAGAAAGGTCTTGAAGGATGAAGATCAGGAGTTGCATATTTCCCCCAGCAATTTTTCCATGGCAAGCAGAGTTCCCTGCACATTTTAAAGATGCTTTCCAATGTTTTGGAGCTTAGTCACCGATAACACTGGGATTGCTTTTTTTTCCCCCTTCAATTTTTAATTTTATTATTAAAACAAAACACCAACATACATACAACAGATATAGGAGCTCTTACTGCTCTGCTCTTGTCAGAGGTTTCTGGGGAAAAACCTTTACAAATCTTATCATGCAACATATACAGTGTTCCCTCGATTTTCGCGGGTTTGAACTTTGCGGAAAGTCTATACCACGGTTTTTCAAAAATATTAATTAAAAAATACTTTGCGGGTTTTTTCCCTATACCACGGTTTTTCCCACCCGATGACGTCATATGTCATCGCCAAACTTTCGTCTGCCTTTAATAAATTTTTTTTTAATAAACTTTAATAAATAAACATGATGAGTAATAATCTAAATGGTTACTAAGGGAATGGGAAATTGCAGTTTAGGGATTTAAAGTGTTAAGGGAAGGCTTGTGATACTGTTCATAGCCAAAAATAGTGTATTTACTTCCGCATCTCTACTTCGTGGAAATTCGACTTTCGCGGGCGATCTTGGAACACATCCCCCGCGAAAATCGAGGGAACACTGTATTTCATACTAAAACTTTCTCTTTTGTTGTTCTTATATACTTGGCATTCTAATAATAGATGACAATTTTACTATTTACAAATTTACAGCTATCTAATTATTACTATTTACTTATTTGTAATATATTTAATTGTTCTTTAATCTTCTGTTCAACCAATCATAGACTTTATAATATTCTGTTACCTCTTGCCCCTTCAACCTCTTCGTCATCATATCCATTTCAGCGCACTCAATGGTTTTTTAAATTATCTCTCCTTCTTTTGGAGTTTCTTGATCCTTCCATCGTTGTGCAAAAACTATTCTTGTTGCCGTTAGGATATGTATTATCAAATATTGGATTTCTCTTTTTTATATTATGGGTGGGAATATGCCTAATAAGAAGAATTCTGGCATTTCTCTTATTTCCTGTTTCGTTATTTCTCTTAACCATTTTTCAATAGTACAGTGATACCTCGTCTTACAAACCGCCTCGTCATACAAACTTTTCGAGATACAAACCAGGGGTTTAAGATTTTTTTGCCTCTTCTTACAAACTATTTTCACCTTACAAACCCACTGCCACCGCTGGGATGCCCCGCCTCCGGACTTCCGTTGCCAGCGAAGCACCCATTTTTGCGCTGCTGGGATTCCCCTGAGGCTCCCCTCCATGGGAAATCCCACCTGCGGACTTCCGTGTTTTTGTGATGCTGCAGGGTAATCCCAGCAGAGGAATCCCAGCAGAGGAATCCCAGCATTGCAAAAACGAGCACTTCGCAGGCAACGGGAGGCGGGGTTTCCCATGGAGGGGAGTCTCAGGGGAATCCCAGCAGTGCAAAAACGGGCGCTTCGGCTGGCAAAAGGGGCGAATTTTGGGCTTGCACACATTAATCACTTTTCCATTGATTCCTATGGGAAACATTGTTTCGTCTTACAAACTTTTCACCTTAAGAACCTCGTCCCGGAACCAATTAAATTTGTAAGACAAGGTATCACTGTATTCCAATATAATTTGGCTTTGGGACATGTCCACCCCTGATGATAATATGTGGGATTGCTTTTTTTAATTTATTAATATAATCTTTATTGCAAATAAATGGGGGAAGGGAATACAGAAAACAAAAGGACTATTTAGACATTGGTACAAATTTGTGTGGTTTTAAAGTATGCAATTTTAAAATAGTATACATATTTACATGGGGGAGGAAAAGGGAGAAGAAAAGTTAGAGCAGGGGAGGAGGAGAAAGAGGGGGTAAAAAGAGGAAGAGAAAAGAGGAGAACGAAAAGAAAGAGATGAAGAAGGAAAAGAAATAAAACAGCTAGGTGAGAAAAGAAGAGAGCGAGAATATATAGAAAAAAGATAGTAGATGAAACCAGCAATAGGCTGGTGTATCGTTTCCTTACGACGTAAAGTTCATATTTATTGTTGGAGTGCCGTTGGAGTGTTGTTCTAATTGTGTATACAAACTCCTGCAAGATACTCTATCGCATATATATATGGAAAAATTTTAAAACTACAATCCAAATCCAACTAATAATTAACAACTACTCTTTTTTTAAAAAAGGAATGAGATTGCTTTTTATGGGGGCCTTTTTTTCTTTTTTCTTTTTTTAAAATTTTTATTATTTTTTAAAAACAAGACGCAACACACATACATAAAAATACAAAACAAAACACCTAACAAAAAAAGGAGCTACAATCGCTCCGCTCATAGTAGAAGTCTACATGGTAAGAAAAGAAAAACTTTTGTTGATTAGATCATTTCAGAGGAAAAAGAAAAAAAAAGAAAAAATATCTATTTCATTTCTCTATTTATATACACTTCAGCATAATAAATTTATATAACCTTGAATTCATTGAGAATTTCTTTTATTCAACCAAATATAGACTCTGTCCCAGATTTTATAGAATTCCGACTCTTCTTGGTTCTTCAGCCGCCTCGTCATCATATCCAGCTCTGCACATTCAATAATTTTCCTAATGGGGCGCCTTTTCAATCCCTCTTCCCAAGCCTCCTTTGTTGGTCACGGCTCCTGGTGCGAGGGACACTTCTCCTTCTGGGGTCAGTCAAGGAGATTCCAGCCGTTCTGGACCGAAGCTCAGTGAGAGGAGGTTGCACCCATGCCAGGGTCCCTGAGCAAGCCTCCTTCTTCAGAAAAACAAATGAAAAACCATCTACCATATTTTTCAGAGTATAAGACGCACCTTTTTACCCCCCAAAAGAGGGTGAAAACCTGGGTGCATCTTATACACTGAATGTAGCCCCACCGAGCCACTCTCACCCTTTGGCCTTTGCCTCCCAGCAATTTACCTCCTTCAAGCAAACAGCACAGAGCCTGTTAAGCAAAGAAATGGATTATAAGCTTCTGGACCCTCAGCTGATTGAGGCTGCAGCCCCGTGGTAGAACTGAAAGGGAAACTAATGCTACAAGGAGGCAAATTGCTAGGAGGCAGAGGCATAGTTTTATTTTCTTTTGCTAATCAGACTGCTGAAACTGGATGCAAGGGGGTAAGTCAATAACTATAAATGTCTGTAGAATGCTCAAATTATTAGACTTGTTTTTTTCAAGACGAATTTATTATTGTTCTAGACCAGGGGTTGGCAAAGTCGGCCATTTACCTAGACTTTGGTACCACCTTGCTATTGACTATTTAAGAACTACTGACTGGCTCCTTTTTCTTCTATATTTTTCTATATTTTTAATACATCTTAATACATTTTATTCTTAGCTATTTTTATATTTTTATATTTTTATTTGTTTAATATTTAACTACTAATTAATTAACTGGAAATTGCATTTTTTACATATTTATTAGTGTTTTTACTGTTTTAACTGTTATAAATTTAATCTATTTTTAGTATTGGGGGTTCAAAATTTAAATGGATGACTGGGACAGAATTACTTGTGTGCATGGGCTGAATGGCCGGTATGATTGGGATGACTGGGGTGGGTGGGGTCACGGTATGGATGAGATGAATGGTGGGAGTATGAATGGTAGATTTGGCCCACCTGACGCTCAAGAGGCGGGAGGGGATGGGGCATCGATCTCTGGGGTGGCAGAGGGTCGGAATATTCCTGTGTTGCTGGGGAGAGGCAGATATGGCGGGGGCCGCGGAGTTAGCCGTTCCAGGGGAACGAGGGACCGTTGCTTAATAACGATCCCTTGTTCTGGCTCCGTGAGCCCAATCTTGGGTACTGGTGATGAGTGTAACTCTGGCCCTGGACTCAGGTTGCTGCTGCTTAATGCCAGGTCGGTGGTAAACAAAGCTCTCCTCATCCGGGATCTGATCCTGGATGAGGAGGCCGACCTGGCATGTATTACTGAAACCTGGCTGGGCCCAGAGGGAGGTGTTCCTCTCTCTGAAATTTGCCCAGCTGGGTTTCAGATATGGCATCAACCTCGACCCCAGGGAAGGGGGGGAGGAGTGGCTATTATAGCCAGGGAGAGCCTTTGCCTACGTGGACTCATTGCTCCGGAAATTGCGGGTTGCGAGTCACTCTTGATGAAGTTGGACCTAGGGGTTCAGGTGGGCTTATTTCTCACGTACCTGCCTCCCAGCTGCGTGTCAAAAGCCCTGCCTGTGCTACTCGAGGAGGTAGCCGGGTTGGCGGTGGAGTTCCCCAGACTTATTGTCTTGGGGGACTTCAACCTGCCGTCACTCGGCGAAACCTCTGGGTTGGCACAGGAGTTCATGGCCACCATGACAGCCATGGACCTGACTCAAGTAGTACGGGGTCCGACTCATGAGGGGGGGCACGCACCCGACATGGTATTCCTTTCCGAGCAATTGAGTAATGGTCTGAGACTAAGGGGCTTAGAAGCAGTGCCTTTGTCATGGTCAGACCATTTTCTACTACGGCTTGACTTCCTGGCTCCAATCCTTCCCCGCAGGGAGGCGGAACCAATTAAGATGTTCCGCCCCAGACGCCTGATGGACCCAGAGGGCTTTCAGACGGCGCTTGGGGTTATACCAGAGGCACTTGTCCACAGTTCGGCAGAGTCTCTTGCGAAAGCCTGGAACGAGGCTGCAGCAGAGGCCCTTGACCGGATTGCGCCTTTGCGACCTCTCCGTGGCGCTAGACCCCGTAGAGCTCCATGGTTCAACGAGGAGCTCCGGGAGTTGAAACGCCAGAAGAGACGTCTAGAGAAGCGATGGAGGAAGAGTAGGTCTGAATCTGATCGAACACTTGTAAGAGCTTTTATTAAGACTTACAAAGTGGCGCTCAAGGCGGCAAGATGCGCGTACCATGCCGCCTTGATTGCATCAGCGGAATCCCGCCCGGCCGCTCTGTTTAGGGTGACCCGCTCCCTTCTTAATCAGGGGGGAGTTGGGGAGCCCTTGCAGAGTAGTGCCGAGGACTTTAACTCGTTTTTCGCTGATAAAGTCGCTCGGATTCGGGCCGACCTCGACTCCAATTGTATAGCAGAGTTGACTGACAACGAGTCAGTCGAGGTGACTGGGGCACGTACTTGTCCACCTGTCTGGGAAGAGTTTGATCTGGTGACACCTGATGAAGTGGACAAGGCCATTGGAGCTGTGAGTTCCGCCACCTGTTTACTGGATCCGTGTCCCTCCTGGTTGGTCTCGGCCAGCAGGGAGGTGACACGGAGCTGGGCCCAGGAGATTACCAACGCTTCCTTGGGGAGGGGAGTTTTTCCATCACTCTATAAAGAAGCGCTTGTGCGCCCCCTCCTCAAGAAGCCCTCCCTGGACCCAGCTGTGCTTAATAACTACCGTCCAGTCTCCAACCTTCCCTTTATGGGGAAGGTTGTTGAGAAGGTGGTGGCACTCCAGCTCCAGCGGTCCTTGGAAGAAGCCGATTATCTAGGTCCCCAGCAGTCGGGTTTCAGGCCCGGTTACAGCACGGAAACCGCTTTGGTCGCGTTGATGGATGATCTCTGGCGGGCCCGGGACAGGGGTTTATCCTCTGTCCTGGTGCTCCTTGACCTCTCAGCGGCTTTCGATACCATCGACCATGGTATCCTTCTGCGCCGGCTGGAGGGGTTGGGAGTGGGAGGCACTGTTCTTCAGTGGTTCTCCTCCTACCTCTCTGGCCGGTTGCAGTCGGTGTTAGTGGGGGGACAGAGGTCGACTCCTAGGTCTCTCCCTTGTGGGGTGCCTCAGGGGTCGGTCCTCTCCCCCCTGCTATTTAACATCTACATGAAACCGCTGGGTGAGATCATCCAAGGACATGGGGTGAGGTATCATCAATATGCCGATGATACCCAGCTTTACATCTCCACCCCATGCCCAGTCAACGAAGCGGTGGAAGTGATGTGCCGGTGCCTGGAGGCTGTTGGGGCCTGGATGGGTGTCAACAGACTCAAACTCAATCCGGATAAGACGGAGTGGCTGTGGGTTTTGCCTCCCAAGGACAACTCCATCTGTCCGTCCATTACCCTGGGGGGGGAATTATTGACCCCCTCAGAGAGGGTCCGCAACTTGGGCGTCCTCCTCGATCCACAGCTCACATTAGAACAACATCTCGCAGCTGTGGCGAGGGGGACGTTTGCCCAGGTTCGCCTGGTGCACCAGTTGCGGCCCTATCTGGACCGGGACTCACTGCTCACAGTCACTCATGCCCTCATCACCTCGAGGTTCGACTACTGTAATGCTCTCTACATGGGGCTACCTTTGAAAAGTGTTCGGAAACTCCAGATCGTGCAGAATGCAGCTGCGAGAGCAGTCATGGGCTTACCCAGGTATGCCCATGTTTCACCATCACTCCGCAGTCTGCACTGGCTGCCGATCAGTTTCCGGTCACAATTCAAAGTGTTGGTTATGACCTTTAAAGCCCTTCATGGCACTGGACCAGAATATCTCCGAGACCGCCTCCTGCCGCACGAATCCCAGCGACCAATTAGGTCCCACAGAGTGGGCCTTCTCCGGGTCCCGTCAACTAAGCAATGTCGGTTGGCGGGCCCCAGGGGAAGAGCCGTCTCTGTGGCGGCACCGGCCCTCTGGAACCAACTCCCCCCGGAGATTAGAACTGCCCCTACTCTTCCTGCCTTCCGTAAACTTCTTAAAACCCACCTTTGCCGTCAGGCATGGGGGAATTGAAACATCCCCCCCCCTGGGCACGTTGAATTTATATATGGTATGCTTGTGTGTGAGTCTGTTAGTTTGTAGGGTTTTTAAATCTTTAAAATTTTAAATTGTTGATTACTTACGATTTGTCTTCTTACATGTTGTGAGCCGCCCCGAGTCTTCGGAGAGGGGCGGCATACAAATCCAAGTAATAAATAATAAATAATAAATAAATAAATCTTCTATGATGTGTGGACTTCAACTCCCAGAATTCCGGAGCCAGTCATGCTAGCTCAGGAATTCTGGGAGTTGAAGTCCACATGTCATAGATAGCCAACTTTGCCTGCCACTGGTCTAGATAATTTAATGAAACAAAGAAGCTTTTTAAAATAAAAAAGCTGAATCCTCGGAGAATGGATGGATGGATGGATAGATGAATGGATGAATGAATGCATGATCTGAAGAGGCCCAATGCTTTGTATCTTATTTTAAATAGCAGAGATTAATGTCCTATTTTAGTATTAAAGTAAGGCAGCTGAGTTAAACACTGACTTAGTCATGTTTGGAGTAGATCTATTTAAATAATTGGGAGGAGTTAGTGTGAGTACATTTAAGAAAACTTTCTGGCATTAATATACTGCCATAATATTCATTTCTCCAGTTCTTTGCTATTTTTATGGGTCAGGCACACATGCAAAGAAATACACAGCAAACAGTGTGTATCATCTGTACTGTTTAGTGTTTGCTGGGAGGCAGAAGCAGAAACCCCCCCCCCTTGTTTTCTTCCCCCCAAACTGTTCAGGAGTGTGCAGAGTGATCTCTGAGTGATCAAAGATACACATACACAGAGGAAACGTCTAGCAGATATCCAACTGATAGCCCAGAGATATGAGTAATAATTCATTAATGCAATCCAGATACATTAAGTGTATAAAATATTATTTACTTTGGCAAATATCTTAGTCAACAACAGTCCTAGTCATACACAGTTAAATCAGTCAATATTCTCAATACATATACAATACTATAAGCCTTTGTTCAGCTTACAAATACATAATCCATCATTTGAACACACAGTTCTTTCTACAGCAGTCACACAGAACATAATAGAAATAGCAGAGAGAATGAATCACGCTTCTGGCTCCCTCTTGTGGCAATCCGTAGCACAAGCTTTTAAAGCAATAGTGTTCTAATACATGTAAGCATACATTATTAGTTTAGTTTATATACTGCCAAACCCAACTAGTTATGTACATAGTACTAACAAAAACTAAGGTGTGTCTTATACTCCAGTGCATGTTATACTCTGAAAAATATGGTATTTCAGGGTCTCCGGCCTTGGCAACTTTAAGACTTGGGGACTTCAACTGGGAATGGGAGTGATTGAAAAAGTGCAGGAGTGGTTTCCAGCATAAGCAGTAATTGCATTATTATTATTATTATTATTATTATTATTATTATTATTTATTAGATTTGTATGCCACCCCTCTCCGAAGACTCGGGGCGGCTCACAACAATAATAGAAACAATATAATAGTGGAACAAATCTAATATTAAAAGTAAAACATATATAAAACCCCAGCATTAGTAATGTTGCATGTCAGCAGGCAATTACTTATAGATCTGGGAGACCCTGCTGACCTTACTGACCGTTCTCTCTCCTTCCAGGACCCACGGAGCAAACACAAGTTCAAAATCCACACATATTCCAGCCCGACCTTCTGCGATCACTGCGGTTCCTTGTTGTACGGACTTATCCACCAGGGGATGAAATGCGAAAGTAAGTCCCAGCCAGAGAGGTCCAGTCCTAGGGAAGCACCCTGCTCCGTTATTCTGTTCTCAAACGGGGCCTTGGGAGAAGCGGGAACAGAGCGGTTCCTTGCAAGGGGGAGCTGTGATCCTGGGCAGCTGCAGCTCTGACATCCTGAAAAATGGATAAATGAATAGAGTGCAGAGCTCCGTTGGAGTAAACATGGCTGTGGGGGAGATGGTAAATGCAAGGAAGCACCCACCAGTCTCGTCTTTCTCACCTGTTGCAGGTGGGGAGGCTCAATCATAGGATATAATAGTTGCGGCAACTAGGTGTGTCCAGCCTTGAAAGAGAAATACAGCGGTACCTCTACGTACAAACTTAATTCATTCCGTGAGTGGGTTCTTAAGTAGAAGAAGCAATTTTTCCCATAGGAATCAGTGTAAAAGAAAATAATGCATGCGATTAGGGAAACCACAGGGAGGGTAGAGGCCCTGTTTCCTCCCAGGAGATTCCTAGAGAGGCCCAGCAGAGGTTTTTCCCCACCTTTTCCGGCCCTGTTTCCTCCCAGGAGATTCCTAGAGAGGCCCCGCAGAGGCTTTTCCCTGGCTTTTCTGGCCCTGTTTCCTCCCAGGAGATTCCTAGAGAGGCCCCGCAGAGGCTTCTCCCCACCTTTTCTGGCCCTGTTTCCTCCCAGGAGATTCCTAGAGAGGCCCCACGGAGGCTTTTCCCTGCCTTTTCCGGCCCTGTTTCCTCCCAGGAGATTCCTAGAGAGGACCCAACGGAGTCTTCTCCCCACCTTTTCCGGCCCTGTTTCCTCCCGGGAGATTCCTAGAGAGACCCCACAGAAGCTTCTCCCCGCCTTTTCCGGCCCTGTTTCCTCCCAGGAGATTCCTAGAGAGGCCCCACGGAGGCTTCTCCCTGCCTTTTCTGGCCCTGTTTCCTCCCAGGAGATTCCTAGAGAGGCCCCGCAGAGGCTTCTCCCCACCTTTTACGGACCTGTTTCCTCCTGGGAGATTCCTAGAGAGGCCCCGCAGAGGCTTCTCCCCACCTTTTCCGGACCTGTTTCCTCCTGGGAGATTCCTAGAGAGGCCCCACGGAGGCTTCTCCTTGCCTTTTCCGGCCCTGTTTCCTCCCAGGAGATTCCTAGAGAGGCCCCACGGAGGCTTTCCAGACCTGTTTCCTCCTGGGAGATTCCTAGAGAGGCCCCACAGAGGCTTCTCCCCGCCTTTTCCGGCCCTGTTTCCTCCCGGGAGATTCCTAGAGAGACCCCACAGAAGCTTCTCCCCGCCTTTTCCGGCCCTGTTTCCTCCCAGGAGATTCCTAGAGAGGCCCCACGGAGGCTTCTCCCTGCCTTTTCTGGCCCTGTTTCCTCCCAGGAGATTCCTAGAGAGGCCCCGCAGAGGCTTCTCCCCACCTTTTACGGACCTGTTTCCTCCTGGGAGATTCCTAGAGAGGCCCCGCAGAGGCTTCTCCCCACCTTTTCCGGACCTGTTTCCTCCTGGGAGATTCCTAGAGAGGCCCCACGGAGGCTTCTCCTTGCCTTTTCCGGCCCTGTTTCCTCCCAGGAGATTCCTAGAGAGGCCCCACGGAGGCTTTCCAGACCTGTTTCCTCCTGGGAGATTCCTAGAGAGACCCCACAGAGGCTTCTCTCCGCCTTTTCCAGCCCTGTTTCCTCCCAGGAGATTCCTAGAGAGGCCCCACAGAGGCTTCTCCCCGCCTTTTCTGGTTACAGTTTCAGAGGCTCGGGTTTATAAGTGGAAAATGGTTCTTGAGAAGAGGCAAAAAATCTTGAACATCCGGTTCTTATCTAGAAAAGTTTGTAAGTAGAGGCGTTCTTAGGTAGAGGTACCACTGTACTAGGAGTAACATAAGTCTTCCAACATTTGAAGAGCAGGCTGTCATCTGTCCAAGTAATGAACCCAGGGAAGCCAGGACTCAGACACTTCGTGCAGGTTCAAGAAACCCTGGATTGAGTTCATCACATCGGCACTTAGACAGATGAAATTAGCTCTAAAGAGTTCGCGCACTTAGGGATAGTTAGACAAATAGGATTTTCCCACCCATCCCTGTGTCTTTTTGGTCACGTGGGCCGATCAAATCCACCACAGATTCCCACTCAGCTCCAACAGGGCGTCGGGTGGCGGATATTTTAAACATAGAAACATAGAAGACTGACGGCAGAAAAAGACCTCATGGTCCATGTAGTCTGCCCTTATACTATTTCCTGTATTTTATCTTACAATGGGTATATGTTTATCCCAGGCATGTTTAAATTCAGTTACTGTGGATTTACCAACCACGTCTGCTGGAAGTTTGTTCCAAGGATCTACTACTCTTTCAGTAAAATAATATTTTCTCACATTGCTTTTGATCTTTCCCCCAACTAACTTCAGATTGTGTCCCCTTGTTCTTGTGTTCACTTTCCTATTAAAAACACTTCCCTCCTGAACCTTATTTTACCCTTTCACATATTTAAATGTTTCGATCATGTCCCCCCTTTCCCTTCTGTCCTCCAGACTATACAGATGGAGTTCATTAAGTCTTTTCTGATAGGTTTTATGCTTAAGACCTTCCACCATTCTTGTAGCCCGTCTTTGGACCCGTTCTATTTTGTCAATATCTTTTTGTAGGTGAGGTCTCCAGAACTGAACACAGTATTCCAAATGTGGTCTCACCAGCATTCTATATAGTGGGATCATAATCTCCCTCTTCCTGCTTGTTATACCTCTAGCTACGCAGCCAAGCATCCTACTTGCTTTCCCTACCGCACGCCTGAAATAACGGCTGAGGCACTCCTAAGTCCTCCCCTCCCCCTCCTGGTGAATGACCACCCAGGAGTAAGCCTGAGAAAGGATAGCTTCAGCTGGAGTCCTTTGGTAGGCTGACCGAGTCATACAGAAGGTGGGTCTCCCCCACAGCACTCAAGGGCAGGACACAAAGCAATTGGTCAAAGGCCGTATAAGAGAAGCCCAACCTGGGACCAAGGAGAAATTTCAGGCCAGGGAGAACCATCCATCGCTGGGATGGCTTGTCATTTGGAATACTGTGTTCAGTTCTGGAGACGTCACCTCACCTACAAAAAGAGATTGACCAAATTGAACAGCTCCAAAGACGGTGGAAGGTCTTAAGCATAAAACTTATCAGGAAAGACTTAATGAACTCCATCTGTATAGTCTGGAGCAGTGTTTTTCAACCAGTGTGCCGTGGCACACTAGTGTACCGCAAGACATGGTCAGGTGTGCCGCGAAGCTCAGAGATAAAGAAAACAAAAGAGAGAGAAAGAAAGCAAGAGAGAGAGAAAGAGAACAAGAGAGAAAGAAAGCAAGAGAGAGAAAGAGCGAGAGAAAGAGAACAAGAGAGAAAGAAAGCAAGAGAGAGAGAAAGAGAACAAGAGAGAAAGCAAGAGAGAGAAAGAAAGAAAAAGAGAAAGAGAACAAGAGAGAAAGAAAGCAAGAGAGTGAGAAAGAGAACAAGAGAAAGAAAGAGAGAGAGAAAGAGAGGGAGGGAAGGAGAGAGAGAGAGAGAGACATAGAGGGAGGGAGAGAGAAAGAGAGCAAAAAAGAGAGGAAGGAAGAGAAAGAAAGAGGGATGGAGAGAGAAAGAAAGAAAGAGGAAGGACAGGAGAGAAAGAAGGGAGAAAGAAATAGAGCGAAGGGGAGGAAGAGAGAGATAATTTTTTTGTCCAAACTTTTTTTAAACCCCCCCTCCCCCCGCTCAATGTGCCCCAGGGTTTCGTAAATGTAAAAAATGTGCTGCGGCTCAAAAAAGGTTGAAAATCACTGGTCTGGAGGATGGAAGGGAAAGGGGGGACATGATCAAAACATTTAAATATGTGAAAGGGTGAAATAAGGTTCCGGAGGGAAGTTTTTTTAATAGGAAAGTGAACCCAAGAACAAAGGGGCACAATGTGAGGTTAGTTGGGGAAAAGATCAGAAGCAACGTGAGAAAATATGATTTTACTGAAAGAGTCGTAGATGCTTGGACCAAACTTCCAGCAGACGTGGTTGGTCAATCCACAGGAACTGAATTTAAACATGCCTGGGGTAAACATAGATCCATCCTAAGATAAAATACAGGGAATGGTATAAGACCATGAGGTCTTTTTCTGCCGTCAATCTTCTATGTTTCTATGTCGCCCGAGTCATGGGGGCTACATCGCTGGAGGTCTTCAAGAAAAGATTGGATAGCCATTTGTACGGGACGGTACGAAGATTCCTGCCTTGGAAAGAGGTCGGACTAGAAGACCTCCAAGGTCCCCTTTCACCCCCTTTGGATTCTCTGATTCCCAAGTTAAAAACTCCCAATGCAGAAAAGGTAGACAAGCAGTCACAAAGTATGAGCTTAGGGAGCCCCCTAGTGCCTACCGTATGAATCGCAGCCACCTACCTGATGGGTTGACATGCCAGAGACCAAGGAAAGAATCCAAAGTTTTCTCGAAGCTTGTTTCCTGGTAGTCTTCCTCTTTCCATGGGAGCTGAAGGTCCCGGAGAGACAGCTGGGAACAGGCTGGGGGGAGAGAAAGGCTGCAGCCCTGGAATCCCCCAGGCTTTGAGGAGGGAGAAGAAGAATCCCAGCAAAGGTTGGCTCTGTGGAGGCTCTCACATATCAGCCGAGTAGGGCAAAAACTACATGGGTGGTGGTGGTGGCCTCTTACGCGCCCCCCCTCCAGTATTACTAGATGTGAATGTAACACCTCATCATGTCCGAACTGTAACTGATTCTGCATGTATGTGTTTTTGATTGGATAGCTCATTAGGGGTTTTTTTTTAATGGATCTTACTGTTTTTATTAAATAATATTTGACTTTGTTTATTGTAGGTACTATTTACTGTTTTGAGCTGCCCTGAGTCCCATTGGGATTGGGTGGCAAAGAAGTCAAATTAAATTGAATTAAGTTAAGTTAAGTAAGTTAAGTTAAATAATTTAAATTAAATTAAATGACTTCTTAGATCTCCCTGGGAGGAAAAACACTTTGGGAAAACAGACAGAAGGAAGTCCAAGGACAAGAAGCGCCTATTAGCCCTTTGAGTGTTTTCCCAGCCTGCCAAGATAGCCTGGCAGAATCCTAGACCCCTCGTATATCTCCTAGACAACCTAGTTGAGCCCCTGGTCTGTCCAGGGCAGAAATCCTCCGACCGTCCCGGGTATTTGGCTGTCCACTCTGGTCTGGAGTGAAGGGAGCCCCAGTGGCTCCAGGAGGGTTTCAGACTGCTTGCCAGCCCTTCAGAGTCGGAAAACCTTCCTTCCTTCTTTGGGATTGGGGGGGGGGGCTCTTGCCAGTTCCCCCCCCCCCCCGGTTGGTGTCTGTCCTGCCCTTGGGCGCGATGGTGGAGGAGGCCTGGCATGCTTCCCTGGGAGAGCCATCCAGAGATGGGGGGAATTGCCCCTCGGCTTCTCCACCCCCCCCCCCCAGCCTTGTCTTTTTGGGAAGGAGCCGAGGGTGGCTGGTCTCCTGTGTGGGGCTGACCCCCTTTCTCTCTCTCTCTCTGTGCCTCAGCCTGCATGATGAATGTGCACAAGCGCTGCGTGATGAACGTGCCCAGCCTCTGCGGGACGGACCACACCGAGCGCCGAGGCCGCATCCACATCAAGGCGGAGATTGAGAACGAGGTCCTGACGGTGATCAGTAAGTCTGGCATTGGGGGGATCCCGGGAAGGAGGGTGGATCCTGTCCTGCTGCAAGGAGGGATCTACGGCTCCTCTTGCACGGCGGCTGCACAGCCCCACAAAGGACAGCTGCTGATTCTCAGTAGATTCAGAAGGACAAAGATCATTGCAGGGTGAAAAATCCCAACTTTATTGGTGAAAAATCCAGAACCAAAAGAAGCTGAAGCTATTTCACACAACACTTCTTTTTATAATACTCTGTTCTCTACAACCTAATGCAGCTAATACACATGTGCAGTTTTAAATGATGTTGTAATTCATGAGTCTACTGCCATCACAGGTATAGCGATAGATGTTTACAGGAAGCTTGTGAGAAGCTAGGTAAAAGAATGTGCTTAATGGTGCCAGCCAGCACACCCCATCTTTTCTCATGATCTCATATAATACTGTCTGTTCCTGAGAACATGAACTTTTCCTAAACCTTCCAGGCCTACCCAGAAGTCTGCAATTGCAAAGCCTGAATGAAATAAATGCTAACTTATACTAACAGCATAATGGGAACTAATAAATATTCCATGTGAGATTTCCGGCATATCTGGGCATGCCCATCCATATGACCTTGACCTTCACAAGGAATACTACAGATGGAGGCTAGAAAAGGGACGATAGGGAGGTCTCAATTTATGACCAGGGTTGAGCCAAAACTTTCATCATTTACTAAGTGAGACATTTGTTGCCCCACTTCACAATTGTTAAGATTGTTCACCGGAGTTGTTCAGCTAGGAACACGGTCGTTGAGTGAACCTGACTTCCCCACTGACTTTGCTTTTCCCAAGATCACGAAAGGGGATCAGGTGACACCGGGACATTGCAAGCGACACAAATGTGAGTCAGTTGCCAAGCGACTGAATTTTGACCATGTGACCCTGGGGGTGCTGCAGTGGTCCTAAGTCACTTTTGAAAGTTTGAACGGTCACTGAATGAACTGTTGTAAGTCAAAGACTGCCTGTATGGAGTTGGCTGAGCCAAAGCCTATGGGGGAATTGTTCTTTGCTTGGCCCCTTCACAATCACCGGCTGTGTTAATAACAACAATAACAATAACAACAACAACAAAACAACAACAACAATAAAAATAATAATAATAGATTTTTGATTTATTTGATTTAATTAGATTTTCACAGCATGTACAGAAAAACAAGAAACAGTAATAACAATCCCATTAATACATTAAAAAGACAATCTTAAAATTCTAATTAAAAAACTATCAATATCATTCATTCAACAGTGAAACTAAAACATTCATTGGTCAGGGGGGAAGATCTAAGGAACCCCAGGCCTGGTGGCAAAGATGAGTTTTTAAACTGTTCTGGAAGACGAGGTGGGTGGGGGCAGTGCGAATCTCCAGGGGGAGCTGATTCCAGAGGGCTTGGGCCCCCACAGGGAAGGCTCTTCCCCTCGGTCTTGCCAGCCGACATTGTTTGGTCGACGGGGCCCTAAAGAGACCGACTCTGTGGGACCTCACCGGTTGCTGGGATTCGTGTGGCAGAAGGCAGTCTAAGAAATAGTCTGGTCCTATGCCATGTAGGGCTTTATAGGTCATAACTAACACTTTGAATTGTGTCAGGAATCAGATCGGTAGCCAATGCAGTCTGCGGAGTGATAACAAGATATGGGCATGTCTCTGAAGGCCTAAAATGATGATGATGATGATGATGATGATGATGATGATGATGATGATAATAATAATAATAGTAATAAATGTTTAGTTATAATGCCCTTTTAATAAAGGGCATGACAGCAAGCCATATACAACTAACAAGGACAGACAGTAGGCAATACACACACTTAACTAAAACACAACTAATAAAACCACAAAGCTTGTTAAAAACATTCCCAGCCTTTTCAAGGTCTTCCCCTCTTGCTGATCCCCAGAATGAGGATGTTTTAATCTGCCGAATCAAAGAGGAAAGTTTTTATTGCCTTGCGGAAGCAGAGAAAATCCTCCTCTTGTGCTGGACTCCACTCGCACTCAGAGCCACGGGGGCGAGCACATGTTACCATTCCACCATAGTAGCCCACCTCTGTGGGAGGACTATGGCCCCTTTACCACCTATGGACTTCAACTCCCAGAATTCCTGAACCAGCCATGTTGACTCAGGAATTCTGGGAGTTGAAGTCCACAGGTGGTAAAGGAACCACAGTTGCCCATTCTGATTTAAGATCACTCATTTCAACCCCTGTGTCAAGGTTCCAAGTAACATCCGAAATCAATCAGTGTCCGAGTCAAAGTACTCCCTCGCTACTTCACGGTTCATCCTTCGCGGATTCGCTATTTTCAAAGGGGGCTTAAATCCATTAAATCCATTGAAAATTTTAAATCCATTAAGAATTCATAAAATTCTTCTACAGTATTATTGAACCCTATTAAAGAAACTGGTAGGATATCACATACAGTTCCAGCTGAGAAACTTTATAGAATGACTGTTTAATGCAAAGGGTGGGTTTTAAAAGTCCAAATATTTGTTAAATACATAAAAAATATCTTTCCTCTACTTCAGGGAAATTCGTTTTTCCAGGATGGTCTTGGAACGCATCCCCTGCGAAAAACAAGGGATCACTGTACTCCTCAAAGTTCTCATTTATTTCCAGATCCATCTTGGCCCCCACAACGGGAAACTTGAATCTGAGTTCCCCACCCAGATGAAAGTTCACACATCCCTTGTCCCCCACCCACAAACCTGTCACATTGCCCACTCAGATTGTGCCGGCTTGGCCAGTCCTCCTTCCGCTTCCGCCCAGGTGGGTGGGCATAGGATGGCCTTGAACCACTGGAAACCATCCTTTGTGGCTGCATCTGCTCTCTCGTGAAAACCACCCTTCCCAAGTTCCCATCAACATCAGGCCTTCTTCAGATAGTGTGGCAAGCCGTTGATTTATCCCCAGCTTCTGCACCGACTTGACACCCTCTTTTCAATCCACCTTCATTTACTGCCCACCAATTCTTCATCTTCTCCCTTCTTCTTTTGACAGGCAACCCATTTGCACTGCATTCAACCCAGTTGCCTATTTCTCCTGACATATCCAACACTCCCATCACCTCTTTTTCTGCAAACCTTGTAAGCTTCCTTCATCTACGGGGGTGGACAAAAAAATGGAAACACCTTGCAGCTCTTCCACGGAATGCAGATTTGTGAAGCTCCCTTCAAACAGTTTTTGTGGAAGCTGGGTTCTGTATGTGTCTATTGAGCTCTGCAGTGATTTTAGGAGCTGTGGTCTTGCGATCCGCTCTAACAATTTGCTTTAGAGTCCGACGGTCTCTCTCAGACAACTTCGACCTTCGACCAGACCTGTGCTTGGCTGGGGACGTTTTCCCTTCTCTTTCAAAAGGAGTCATGACTTTTGAGACATGACCTCTTGAAACGCCAAACATTCGGGCACTTTCTGTTACACTAGCGCCTGCCATTCGAGCACCAACAATTTGGCCTCTTTGAAAGTCTGAGAAGTCTGCCATTTCTAGAAGGTTATAACCAATTTCTTTAAATTTCTGTAAAAAAAAAAAGGTAGTTTAAAGAAACATATCAAATAACAGAATTTAAAAAACCAAAAACATTAAAATATGTCAAGTTTTGATTGATTTGAACATGTTCAAACATGATGATGCCAAAAAGTCAAGTGTTTCCATTCTTTTGTCCATCCCCTGTATTTCCCCATCTGTAGTTAACCATCCCTTCAAGGCAGGCTCATTCGTTACTTGCTATGTCAGGTGGGCTGTTTACATTTAACTTGCAGTCATCCTCCGCTGGTTTCTCTGCCGACTCCCTTGGCCTTTGATCAATCCATTCTTTGACTCGTAATTATCGTTACCTCCTAGAATCTATTTGACATTTGCCGCAGATCAATTGGATTCTCAGCCTACAACTTGACATCTTCAAAAACCCACGTATACTTACACCCCCAACTAACAGGCTTTTGACATCTGCACGCGTATTTCTTATGCATTTATCCATAAACATGTCAAACAACCTGGAGAACATAGCACATTCTCCTCCTGCTCAGTGCCAAAGCTTTCCCTCCATTCCTTCACACTTTTTACTTCCCTCGCACGCTTCCCACCTTCAACCATCAATTTTCAACTCTGTGTTCACCCAAAGTGTTCCATAATCCAGTGTTTCCCAACCTTGGCAACTTGGAGATATCTGGACTTCAACTCCCAGAATTCCCCAGCCAGCATTTGCTGGCTGGGGAATTCTGGGAATTGAAGTCCAAATATCTTCAAGTTGCCAAGGTTGGGAAACACTGCCATAATTTATTTTTATTTATTTTACTTATTTATTTATTTTGTCCAATACACAATGAGGGTTTTAGTGGGTATATATCTATATACACATAGTAAAATACATGATGAAGGTTATAGAGGAGATTCTCATAGTAAAATATATCTAAGAAATAATAGAAAAGAAGATATAGTAATAGAACATATCAATGAAAGAATAGAAGAAGAGATATAGGAATAGAAGAAAGGTATAGGAGATATAGGAGAGCAATAGGACAGGGGATGGAAGGCACTCTAGTGCACTTGTACTCGCCCCTTACTGACCTCTTAGGAATCTGGATAGGTCAACCGTATATAATCTAAGGGTAAAGTGTTGGGGGTTTGGGGATGACACTGTGGAGTCCGGTAATGAGTTCCACGCTTCGACAACTCGATTACTGAAGTCATATTTTTTACAGTCAAGTTTGGAGCGGTTAATATTAAGTTTAAATCTGTTGTGTGCTCTTGTGTTGTTGTGGTTGAAGCTGAAGTAGTCGCTGACAGGCAGGACGTTGCAGCATATGATCTTGTGGGCAATAGTTAGATCTTGTTTAAGGCGTCTTAGTTCTAAACTTTCTAGGCCCAGGATCGAAAGTCTAGCCTCGTTTCGAGTGGAGGAGTGAAGGGCTCTTCTAGTGAAGTATCTTTGGACATTTTCAAGGGTGTTAATGTCTGAGATGCGATATGGGTTCCAAACAGATGAGCTGTTTTCGAGGATGGGTCTGGCAAAAGTTTTGTAAGCTCTGATAAGTAGTGTGAGATTGCCAGAGCGGAAGCTACGTAGGATTAGGTTTACAACTCTTGAAGCCTTCTTGGCTAATAATCCACGCCTATTTGCTTCATGATATGCTTTCTCTAAACCAGGATTCTTCAAACTTGGGAGAGTGTTTGGAAACTCCAGATTGTGCAAAATGCGGCCACGAGAGCTATCGTGGGGCTCCTTAGATTCGCCCATGTCTCGTCAACACTCTGCAGCCTGCATTGGTTGCCGATTAGTTTCCGGTCACAATTCAAAGTGTTGGTAATTTATTTATTTATTTATTAGATTTGTATGCCGCCCCTCTCCGTAGACTCAAGGCGGCTCACAACAACAATAAAATAATTCAAGACAAATCTAATAATTTAAAAACATTAAAAAAACCCGTTATTAAAGCAGAGATACACACAAACATACCATACATGAATTGTATAGGCCAGGGGGAGATGTCTCAATTCCCACATGCCTGACGGCAGAGGTGGATTTTAAGGAGTTTACCAAAGTCAAGGAGGGTGGGGGCAGTTCTAATCTGGTTCCAGAGGGTCGGGGCCGCCACAGAGAAGGCTCTTCCCCTGGGTCTCGCCAAACGACATTGTTTAGTCAACAGGACCCGGAGAAGGCCAACTCTGTGGGACCTAATCGGTCACTGGGATTCGTGCGGCAGAAGGCCTATAAAGGTAATGATCTATAAATCCCTACCTGGCACCTTAGGGACCACCTTCTGCCACACGAATCCCAGCGACCGATTAGGTCCCACAGAGTTGGCCTTCTCCAGGTCTCATCGACTAAACAATGTCATCTGGTGGGGAAGAGCCTTCTCTGTGGTGGCCCCGGCCCTCTGGAATCAACTCCCCCCGAAGATCAGAACCGCCCCCACCCTCCTTGCCTTTCGTGAATTACTCAAGACCCACCTATATCATCAGGCATGGGGAAATTGAGCCCCTGGGTTTATATTATTTATGTATGGTAATAATGGGTTTTAAGATGTGTTTTTAATGTATTAGATTTGTTTACATTGTTGTTATTGTTGTGAGCTGCTCCGAGTCTCTGGAGAGGGGCGGCATACAAATCTAATAAATTAAATCAAATTAAAATTAATCAAATTAAGCAGTGTGGATTTCGTGCTGGTTGGGGAATTCTGGGAACTGAAGTTCCATGGTGCACTGCTGTCATTGTCAGAATTTTGCTCTTAACATTCAAATGAAATCTGTTTTCTGGTAACTTAAATCCATCTGCTCTCCTGGCTTTCTTAAATGCAACATGCAGTAGTTCAACTACACACACCTGTTGAAATTGCAAGTTTGAGAAATGCTGTTGGTAAACCAACAAATATATAATAAAATTGATTTTCCAGCTGTTTCTCAATGACTGACAGGAGAACAAAAACCTGTTCTGTCACATACCAGTCTAAAGCTGAGCCGAAATTTTTATTCATTTACTTTTATTACATTTTGGCTCATTCTCAACCCAAAATCTGCCAAACAGCGTCATAAGCTTCTTTCACAAACAGTTTTGCATTTTAATATTAGACTTGTATTATATTGTATTGTTGTTCTTCTTGCGAGCCACCCTGAGACTTCGGAGAGGGGTGGCATACAAATCATCATCATCTTATTCTTCTTATTCTTCTTATTCTTCTTATTCTTCTTATTCTTCTTATTCTTCTTATTCTTCTTATTCTTCTTATTCTTCTTATTCTTCTTATTCTTCTTATTCTTCTTATTCTTCTTATTCTTCTTATTCTTCTTATTCTTCTTATTCTTCTTCTTCTTCTTCTTCTTATTATTATTATTATTATTATTATTATCTAGGTCAAGGGTTTCCAACCTTGGCAACTTTAAGACCTGTAGACTTCAACTTCCAGAATTCCTCTGAAACACCAAGGTTGAAATTGCAAGGAAAGGACTAGTCCAGGGGTCACCAAACTCAGCCACTTTAAGACTTGTGGACTTCAACTCCAAAGCAAAGCTGGCTGTGGAATTCTGGGAGTTGAAGTCCACAAGTCTTAAAGTGGCTGAGTTTGGAGACCCCTGCTCTAGGTAATTTCTTCTGGCAAGAGTGCCAAGCAGCTTCCAGATCACTCCTCGTGTCTGATTTCTGTTCCCCTATTGGGACAGGAACCTGCTCTGTTACATTCACACCTGCAGTCATTTTATCTTTGCTCTGAATTCATTCACTGTCGATAGCCTTGGTGGCGCAGTGGTTAGAGTGCATTACTGCAAGTTGCTTCTGCTCATTGCTGGCTATAGTACATCAGTTCAAATCTCACCAGGTTCAAGGTTGACTCAACCTTCCATCCTTCCAAGGTTGGTAAAATGAGGATCCAGATTGTTGGGAGCAATAGATGCTGACTCTGTAAACTGCTTAGAGAGGGCTGGAAGAGCACTATGAAGTGGTATATAAGTCTAAATGCTATTGCTATTTTCCTCCCTCCCTTCCTCCCTTCCTTCCCTCTGCCCACTGCCAGCAGTTCAATTCTTGACTCAGGCTTCCATCCTTCAGAGGTGGGTTAAATGGGAACCCAGATTGTTGGGGGCAGAGGCTGACTCTGTAAACCACTTAGAGAGGGCAGTAAGGCACCGTAAAGTGGTATACTGTATAAGTCTAAAATGCTATTGCTATTTTCCTTCCTTCCTTCCTTCCTTCCTTCCTTCCTTTCCTTCTTCCCTTCTTTCCTTCTTTCCTTCTTTCCTTCTTTCCGTCTTTCCTTCTTTCCTTCTTTCCTTCTTTCCTTCTTTCCTTCTTTCCTTCCTTTCTTCCCTCTGCTCACTGCCAGCAGTTCAATTCTTGACTCAGCCTTCCATCCTTCCGAGGTGGGTCAAATGAGGACCCAGATTTGTATGCCGCCCCTCTCCGAAGACTCGGGGCAGCTCACAATAGTGAACAATATGAACAAATCCAATACTTAAAAACACTATCTAAAACCCCTATCATTAAAATAACCACACAACCCAATCATACCATACATAAACCTTATTAGCAGGGAGATGTATCAGTTACCCCATGCCTGGTGACAAAGGTGGGTTTTCAGCAATTTATGAAAGGTGAGGAGGGTGGGGGCAGTTCTAATCTCGGGGGGGGGAGTTGATTCCAGAGGGCTTGGGCCGCCACAGAGAAGGCTCTTCCCCTGGGTCCCGCCAGATGACATTGTTAAGTATACAAATATTCAGCATAATAGTATAAAATATAAGTATATTATCTATTTTATTAAAAATAAGATTAAGTGTAGCGTGATTAAATGTATATAAGTTTACAAAAGCTCAAAAGAAAAATATGTAAGAGTGTACCAATGCAGAACTACTTAGTGTATTTATTATGATTGTGGTAATACTTGAAAAGATAAAACTGGAGCAGTTTGTCAATAGCTCCCAGGGGCTAGAAGAAGATATTAGGGTTATTGAATTAACTGGGAGTATAGAAAACAAATACTGTGTTCTCTCAATTTTCGCGGGGGATGCGTTCCGAGACCGCCCGCGAAAGTCGAATTGCTGCGAAGTAGAGATGCGGAAGTAAATACATTATTTTTGGCTATGAACAGTATCACAAGCCTTCCCCTAATACTTTAAACCCCTAAATTGCAATTTCCCATTCCCTTAGGAACCATTTAGATTATTACCATGTTTATTTATTAAAGTTTATTTAAAAAAATATTTATTAAAGGCAGATGAAAGTTTGGCGATGACATATGACGTCATCAGGCAGGAAAAACTGTGGTATAGGGGAAAAACCCGCAAAGTATTTTTTAATTAATATTTTTGAAAAACCGTGGTATAGACTTTTCGCGAAGTTCGAACCCGCGAAAATCGAGGGAACACTGTATATAAAATTAGAGGGAATAGGAGAAAGGGATTTGAAAGGAGAGGATACAATTTCTTCTGCATCCTTAAGAGGGAACTAAACCATAATGTCAGAAATGCAGAGAATATCTCTCCCTCTCCCTCCCTCCCATTTCTATAGCCGCCTATTTCATAAACGTGACCCTGAATGCTCTGAAGCAGTGATTTTCAACCTTTCTTGAGCCGCGGCACATTTTTTACATTTACGAAACCCTGGGGCACATTGAGCGCGGGGGCGGGGGTGCTGCTAAAAAAAGTTTGGACAAAAAAATTCTCTCTCTCTCTCTCTCTCTTCCTCCCTTTCGCTCTATTTCTCTCCCTCTTTCTCCATCTTTCTTTCTCTCTCTCTCCATCCCTCTTTCTTCCTTCCTTCCTCTCTTTTTTGCTCTCTTTCTCTCTCCCTTCCTCCCTCCCTCTATGTCTTTCTCTCTCTCTCCTTCCCTCCCTATCTTTTTCTTTCTCTCTGTTGCTTTCTCTCTCTCTTGCTCTCTCTCTTTCTCTCTTGATTTCTCTCTCTTGTTCTCTTTCTCGCTCGCTCACTCTTTCTCTCTCTTGCTTTCTTTCTTTCTCTCTCTTCCTTTCTTTATCTCTTTCTTTCTCTCTCTGAGCTTCGCGGCACACCTGACCATGTCTTGCGGCACACTAGTGTGCCTCGGCACACTGGTTGAAAAACACTGCTCTGAAGAACCCTCTCTCGGGGTTGCTCAGAATCAGTGGGAGGAGTTGTGGGCAAGCAGAGACAGCACTGTCTACCTTGCTGGGGTGGGAAGTGGGGGGAAACCATCACTCCTCCCCCTTGATTCTACACATTTTCTATCCATCAGATAAATTCCTCTATCTGCCCTTAGAGAGGGCCAGAAGATTTCTCCTTTTGCTACATTTAAGCTATCTGGGAAGGACTAAAAATAGCACTTTAATTGTGTTAAAGAGTATATCATCCTTGATTACCCACTTAATTAGTCCCAAGTGACACTTTAATTAGAGGTGACCTTGAATTGGGGATTAAGAAGGTTTCGCTTCATGCAGTGATGACTATTTCGGCCCAGCAGATGGCAGCGCGTGATGGCAAAGTTTAGGGCTGTTTCAGAACATGGGAACGTGAGGCAGAGCTTGTCAGCCATGCTAAGGCTGCAGAAACAAGGCCCCTGGCTTTGTGGGGTGGGCTCCCCTCCTCCTGTCGCTCAGCAGCTGCCAAGACCAAACCCTTTGAGACTCTTCACAGCGATTGGCTTGCTTCACCTTCGAAGTTCCAGTTAAATTCAAACCGTCCAAAATGCAGCCGCATGAGCAGTTATGGGGCCCCCAAGGCAGACCCATATACAGTGGTACCTCTACTTAAGAATGCCTCTACTTTTCTAGATAAGATTTTTTTTTGCCTCTTCTTAAGAACCATTTTCTACTTAAGAACCCGAGCCCGGAAAAATTTCCCAGGTAATTTGAGAGCAGCACAAAGGCCCAGCCAGTTTCCTGCCATTCCCCCTTTAATCCCGGCCATCTTGGGCTTTTCTGGGCTCCCAGAGGAGCCATTCGGTGGTGCTTAAGGAGGCTTTGGCAGTCCAGAGCAAACAAATTTCCTTTCTCTGGGCATTTGGGGAGGGAATAAACCTCTGCCAGAGCCCAGAGAAAAGAAATGCTCCCTTCGCTCTGGGCAGTGACTGTCCTCCTCCTCTTCTTCCTCTTCCACCCACCCAAATTCCAAGCTTTTATTTCTTTCCTCCTGGGTTTGCACGCATTATATTGATTCCTATGGGAAACATTGCTTCTACTTACAAACTTTTCTACTTAAGAACCTGGTCACGGAACGAGTTAAGTTCTTAAGTAGAGGTACCATTGTATCTCCATCACTCTGTGGACTGCATTGGCTGCCGATTAGTTTCCGGACTCAATTCAAAGTGTTGGTTATGACCTATAAAGCCCTACATGGCAACGGGCCAGATTACCTCCGGGACCGCATTCTGCCGCATGAGTCCCAGCGATGGGTGAGGTCCCACAGAGTTGGCCTTCTGCAGGTCCCGTCAACCAGGCAATGTTGCTTGGCAGGGCCAAGGGGAAGAGCCTTCCTTGTGGTGGGGCCGGCCCTCTGGAATCAGCTCCCCATGGAGATTCGTATTGCCCCCCACCTTCCTCGCCTTCTGTAAAAACTTAAAGACCTATCTGTGCCACCAGGCTTGGGGCCATTAGACCCTAGCCTCCTCGGTCGACGAATGTAGTATGTTTCAATGTGTGAATGGTAATGGATGATTTTAACTCTCTTAGTGTTTTTTTAAAGTTTTAGTTATATTAATTGGATTTTGTAGTTATATATACTGTATATTGTTTTTTGACATGGTGTGAGCCGCCTCTAGTCCTCGGAGAGGGATGGCATACAAATCCAATAAATAAATAAATAAATAAATTGGTAAGTTTGGAGTGGGAATAGGCAATGTGAGATTGTTGTATAGTAACCACCTACAAGTGGTCCTTGACTTCCTTTTTTTAATGTCTCCCCTCATGTTTCTTTTTACTAACTGTTCTGCCGGCGTGTTTCAACCTCCCGTAATTACAGCGTAATTAGTCCAGGAAGACACACACCACACAATAAAAGGAAAACCCAAAAGTTTTTATAAACAGAGAAACAGAAACAGCTCCCTTTTTAAATGTCAAAGGGATTTTCTGGTACACACAAGGCACAGGTTAAATGCAGTTGAATTGCTCACCCAATAACGGGGAAATTGAGTCCAATTCTAAAGTCCAGAGAGTCCACACACAATCTTGAACAGCACAAAAACCATGATCTTGATGAAACAATGAATCAGATACTGCCATGAGGCTAAAACACCAGGCTGCACTTTTATCTGTAGCACTAATTACAGCAGCCCCACCCAACCACAGGTGGCCTCATTTTCTCTTGTAATACTCCTTCAGTTGTTGTCTCCTATGCATCACTCTATGCATGCGTGGATGTGTCATTAATTCTTGTTCAGAAACCAGGGATGATACAGATGATTGATCTCCTCCTGGGCTGTCTGCCAAACTCCCCTCTTCCCTGTCACTCACGCTTCCTTGGTCAGAGGAGACAGATTCTACTGGAAGCAAAACAGGCCTGCGGCATGTGGATGTCTCCCCCACATCCACCTCCACATTGCTTGTGGCAGAAGCTGGGCCAGAGCTAACCGCAACACTAACCATACCCAATTCCTGCAACCATTCATCATACGTTTTAGCTTCCAGTCCCCTAATCATCCTGGTTGCTCTTCTCTGCACTTTTTCTGGAATCTCAACATCCTTTTTTTATAGTGTGGTGACCAAAACTGGATGCATTGTTCTAAGGGTGGTCCTACTAAAACTTTATAGATTGGTATTAGCACCTCACGTGTTCTTGATTGTTTCCCTCTGTCAATGCAACTTGATTGTTGTAGCATCCCCATGGCCACATGATCAAAATCCAAATGCTTGACAACTGATTCATATTTATGACCGTTGCAGTGTCCTGGAGTCACATGATCCCCTTTTGCGACCTTCTGACCAGCAAAGGGGAAACTAGATTCACAGTGGTACCTCATCTTACAAATCCCTCTTCATACGAACTTTTCATGATACGAACCCGGTGCTTAAGATTTTTTTGCCTCTTCTTTAAAACTATTTTCACCTTACAAACCCAAGCCACCACCACTGCGATGCCCCACCTCCAGACGACAGTTGTCAGCGTGGGGAAGCATGGGGATTCCCCTGAGGCTCCCCTCATTGGGATTCAAAGCAGCGCTGGCAAAAATGAAGGGAATCCCAGCGAGGGGAGCCTCAGGAAAATCCCAGCAACGCAAGAACGGGTGCTTCGGCTGGCAATGGAAGTCCAGAGGTGGGGTTTCCCAGCGAGGGGAGCCTCAGGGGAATCCCTGCGCTTCAGCTGGCAACGGAAGTCCAGAGGCGGGGATTCCCAGCGGTGCAAGGCAAAAGGGGTGAATTTTGGGATGGGGTTGAACACATTATTTCCTTTTACATTGATTCCTATGGGGAAATTTATTTTGTCTTACGAACTTTTCATCTTACAAACCTGGTCACAGAACTAATTAAGTTCGTAAGAAGAGGTATCACTGTATTACTAATTTAATAACTGCAGTGATTCACTTAACAAATGTGGTAAGAAAAGTGATAAAATGGGGCAAGACCCACTTAACGACATAAAGTCTGCTCATAAGTTGAGGACTACCTGTAATGCGAGAAATAAAAATAGAAGCCACACAAATCATAAGATGCCATTTGGAACGGCCCTCTCTGTAGGGAAACCATTTTCAGTACCTTGGAGAGCAGCCTCCCTTCTGGTGCCCACACACACAAGGAATTCTGATGTTTAATGCAATGTTTCTCAACCTTGGAACGTGGGCTTCAACTCCCAGAATTCCCCAGCCAGCCATGGCTAACTGGGGAATTCTGGGAGTTGAAGTCCACACCCTTAAAGTTGCCAAGGATGAAAAACACTGGTTTAGAGGGAATGTTGGCGGAGACAACCCTTTATCTGCTGACCTTCCCTTCTTAAGATATTATTTGTTTGTTTGTTTGTTTAATTAATTCGACTTCTATGCCGCTTAATCCCAAAAGAAGCAGGGCTACAAAACAATAAAAAGAAGTCAAATTTACAATCTAATTATAAAACCCCTAATTAAAAAACCAAATTGACCAATCACGACAACATGCATACATATTCATAAAATTTGTCCATGATAGTTGATGATTCAAGGCCCCCCAGGCCTGCCGGCAAAGTCAGGTCTTCATGGCCTTTTGGAAGGCTAGTAGGGTGGAAGTAGTATGGACGCTGGGGGGGAGTTGATTCCATAGAGCCGGAGCAGCCACAGAGAAGGGCCTCCCCCGCAGTCTCACCAACCTGCATTGCTTAGTCAACGTGACTTGGAGGAGGGGACCGGTGCTCTTATTGGTCTCTGGGAGGTATGCGGCAAGAGACGGTCCTGTAAATAGTCTGGCCCTGAGCCATGTAGAGATTTGTAGGTAATAACCAACACCTTGAATTGTTCTCAGACTAATAGGAAGCTAGTGCAGGACACAGAGCATGGATGGTATATGGGTGTTCCAAAGTATACCCATGGCAGCTCATGCGGCTGCATTATGGACCATTTGGAGTCTCCGAACACTCTTCAAGGGTAGCCCCATGTAGAGCGTGTTGCAATAATCAAGACAGGAGGTGATGAGGGCCTGAGTGACTGTGCTCTGCCCTGTCTACTTAATCAATCAATCAATCAACCACAATAGAGCTGGAAGGGACTGTGGAGATCTCCTATTCCAGCCTCTTGCTCAAGCAGGAGACCTTATACATTCCAGGAAAATGATTTTCCAAACTTTTCTTAAAAACCTCCAGTGATGAAGCCCCCACAACTTCTGAAGGAAAGCTATTCCACCGGTTAATGGTTCTTGCTGTTAGGAAGTTTCTTCTCAATTCCAGGTTGCTTCTCTCCATGTTTAGTTTCCACCCATTGTCTCTTGTCCTACGATCAGGTGCTTTGGAGAATAGTTTGAGCCCCACTCTTCTTTGTGGCAGCCACTCAAATGTCAGAATACTTCTATCATGTCATTTCTAGTCAGGGGTGGGCAGCAGGCAGGACGGGGTGGAACACAGTTCCACCAGCAGAAATGAAGATGTGTGCGCAGCTCTAGCTGATCGGCAGCTGTCACTTCCTGGATTATCGGTTTCAGCTCGGCTCTCCTTTTTTCCCTGCTGTTGCTGCTGCGTCTGTGCTCCTTGCTTTTTTCCTCTTTCCTCCTTCCTGGCCTCGGATGAGCTTCCCTCTCTCCTGCCCGGCTCCCCTCCAGCCTCACGCGGCCACCTCCCGCCTGAAGGTCCAAACAGAAGATGTGGGTGGAAGCGGCGTTGGCAGCATTTATGCTTCTGGCAGCACCCGTTCACCTAGCTACCCAGCCTAAGGTGGGGGGGCGACCCAGGAAGGAGAGCGTGGGAAACACGAAGCAAATTGTCACCCCAGAGAGTGACACTGGTAAGGTTGTAAGTCAAGGACTTAACAGTTTACTTGAACGATGATGATCATTCAAGCCACTCCCACTTGGTCAAATGGCCAGCAAGCCGTTCCTACCCAGTCACATGACCATTAAGCCACACCCATAAGATAAGCCACACCCACAGTAAAAATTTTGGCTGCCAATTACTGCTTGTAGTCCTTCTTTTCTCTAGACTGGCTATACCAGTGTTTGTAGCATGGTATATCATAAATATCTCCATGCCACTATGTATGTATCATATAATGAAGGGCTAACAAAATTTTTACTACCACACTGTGGACATGGCTTATTTTTTTTGAGGGGTGTGTGTGGCTTGGTGATCATGTGACCAAGTAGGAGTGGCTTGCAAGCCATGTGACCAGCTGGGAGTAGCTTGACAATCATGTGATTTGACCAAGGATTTTCCAAGGACCTCAAAACAATCCCCATATCAATGGACTCAAAACAAGCAGGTCATCGAAATCACCCACATCCCAGAAGTGAGAATCCATAGAACAGTGAAATGACCAAAACATCTCACCTAGAATTTTGAAAGCCCATTTTGAGCATTGTCATAAAGGTGCCTTCATGATTAAAATGGCCACTCACAAAATAATCACTTACTCAAAGGCAACAATCTAAAGTGTTCCTTGCTACTTTCACAGAGTAAGTGAATATCCCAAAATGCTCCATTCCACATAACAGTCTTCACCGTCTTTCTTACAGACTACCAAACAAAATCAAGATTTCTGACAAAACATTAGGTTCCAAGCATTATTCATTTTATTTTCTAGAGCAGAGGGTCCCCAAACTTGGCAACTTTAAGACTTGTGAACTTCAACTCCCAGAATTCTCCAGACTTCTGTTCCAAAGAATATTATAGCCATTTGGAAAGGAGGGGAAAGCAGAAAGCCAGATCGCGTGGAATGAATTCCAGATCATATCTCCTTATACTTTTCCTGGACACTTTCGTTTGTAGCAAAATCGCTGGCTTTGGGGTTGCCCTGCATTTTCTTTCAACAGCTTTCGGTGCAAATTGGGTGCTCTGGGGTGGAGCTCCATTTTCTCTACCCCACTGCATTCTCCCCTCCGCCCCATCCGGGCAGCAGTCCAACCCTGGTATCATATGACAAATCATTATGTCAGAAGAGTGCCCCTCTGCATCTAACAAACATGAACTTTGGCTCTGGTCTCCATGGAGCCTTAGCTTAGGTTAAGACCTTTATAGAATGTGTAGATCTACTCAGAAGAACTGGGATATGGCTGGGCTACTAATTTACCACCCTGTCCCTTTCTGAAGGGCAAATTCTCTGGTTGCTTCAGGTGAATTTCTCCCTTTCCCACACGGGATTGTTTTTATTGCACTGACTGGATACTTGCTAATTGAACGAGTTGATGGACTGAGACATTGGGCCAAGCTGAACAAATTATGCAGCAATTAGATAAGCAAGTCAGAAATGCATTAATTAAAGTGCACTACTCTGGGAAGAGGCTGTCCTAAGAAAATGTGTTTTCCGTGATATATATTTCTGCACATTGATTTTGAAGTATTTGTTGGTGGCGCACAGGGGCTAATCTTTCCGCCACAAATTTCTAGAATAGGTTGACCCCAAATTCTTCCTTCGGCAGCAATGGTAAGGTTTGTGGGCTGACGTCAAGGACATTTGTCCCTGGAACTCTGTTCTGTCACCTCCATATAACTCAGAGATCTGACAGAAAAGAGGAGGATCTGCATGGTTTGCGAGCTGTAATGCTGTACTACAGAAGCATAAACCTGTCCTTGTCTGATGCAAGTGAAAGTTAGAGCTACTGTGGTGTAGTCATTAAAGGCTTCAAGATACAAGCATCTAGGCTGCATTAACAGAGGGATGGAATCAAGATCATGTTTCACAGACTGTTTCCAGCCTCCAGAGGGCCTCCGCAGGGCAGGGAAATAATAATAATAATAATAATAATAATAATAATAATAATAATAACAACAACAACAACAATAACAATAATATCATATATCATACTTACGATCATTAATCCTAATATACAACAAGTGATAAATCATAGATACCAACAGGAAAAGATAGTAGGAAAGATGAGAAGTTGAGAATGATTATAGTAGAACAGTCCTACAACATGGGTAAATATCTTCAGGCCTAAGACAGAGCTGTGACAATTGGGTGTTCAGCAGAGTGATGGCATGGAGGAAATAAACTTTGTGTCTAATTGTTTTGGCATGCAATGCTCTATAGTGGAATCCCAAATGGAGAAATTTAAATAGTTTATATCCAGGATGTGAGGGGTCTGTAGATATTTTCTCAGCTCTCTTTCTGGTTTGGGCAGTATACAGATCTTAAATGGATGGCAGGCTGGTTGCAATTGCTTTTTCTGCAGTTCTATCTATCCATTGAATCTGTCCTGTTTGGTTGCTGTGCCAGTTATAGAGGTACATTTCTTCTGTTTCCTTGTTTTACTTCCACGCTAGTCTACAATGCTTTGCAGTAACATAACAGTCATATGGTGGAGGCATAAGTAAAGAGATACACATGATTCCTTATGTTGAAGAATCAATTCTATTATTGTTTCTCAAGTGATAGAATTTTAAAATGTAGAACCGGAGTGAATTCTTTTTAGGCTGTCAAATCCACCCCGTCTCTCCCTCTGGGAATCCTAATTAAACCATCCAGAACAGATTGTTGTCCACCCTCTGTTTGAAGGTATCTAGTGACAGGAAGCCCACCACCTCTCTCAATAATTGGTTCCATTGCTGAACTGCTGTCATTGTCAGAATTTTGCTCTTAAAATTCAAACAAAATCTGCCTTCTGCTAACTTTAAATCCATCTGTTCTCCTGTTCTCTCTTAAATGCAATATGTAATCGTTCAACTATACATCAGCCAGCTATTTCACTATCCTAGAATACTATTCACCAGTCCCTGGAGTTTAAACTCATTCAAAGTAAACAGATTTTCCTTAACCGTGTTCATGTAACTCTCAGGTTTCAGTCCTCATTTTTTGTCCTGCTCTTCACAATTTCCTAGTGGAATTGTGTTGGGGAAGATTAAACCGAAATGAAATGAAAGAGACAAAAGAAATACCACAAAGATAAAAAGAAGCATATGTATCTTTGATTTATAAGACAGCAAGCATCTGGAAAAACTCAAGTCACATAAAAATCATTCTCCATATCAAATGTTGATTACAATTTTTTTACTACACTAATAGCTGAAGGTTTACAGAATTATATTCCAGGTAATGCAGATAGATTAAGCAGATTATGGAAGCTCTAATATACCCAAATACAATAGAACTGACAAAAAAAAATTAAATATAAAGAAATATTAGATACAAACTGTAAACTCAAAAGTAGGAAAGAATTAATAATACAAAATATAAATATAGATTGGTGGACATACCTACAAATTCAATCTAGATATAAAAAGGATATGGAACAATCAGGTATAGAAAGAATTACCCAACCACTAGATAAACTATTGACAGGCCCGGAAGAAAAAGCAATATATAAAATATATAAATATCTGATGGAATGTGAAAGACCAGAGGAGATAGTTAAAGGTACAATGATTGCCTGGGCAAAAAACGTAGGCCATAATATATATATAGAGGAATGGGAACAGATTTGGAAGAGAAATATTAAATTAACAAAATCCACACAATATAAAGAAAACCAATATAAAATGCTATACCGTTGGCATCTTCCACCCAAAAGACTAGCTAAAATGCACAAAACTTACAGCCCAATGTGTTGGAAATGTAAAAACACTCAAGGCACCTTCTTTCACCTATGGTGGTTATGTCCAGAGACAAGAAAATACTGGAAAAAAATAAATAATTGGCTGTGTCAAATAACAAATACAAAAATAGAATATACGCCAGAATTTTTTTTATTGGGTATTATGAGAGGTAACTATTCTAAAAATGTAAAACATTTAAGCTTGCATATTACAACAGCTGCAAGGATTGTATTTGCACAGAACTGGAAAAATCCGCAAATACCTGAACACAATGAGGTTATCAAGAAAATATACGACTGTGCAGAGATGGACAGATTGACAATGGAACTTAATAATCGAAAAGAATTGGACTATTATGAAACCTGGACAAAATGGTACCAATGGACAAAAAAAAGAAACTTAAAAGAAGCATTGGAATAAAACATCAAGAAATCTAAAAGTAATTAGAAGACAATGTTGATAGGAATGTATATACGATGTAGATTCATCTGTAAATATGACTATGTACTTTTTTTAAAAAAAGGAAAAAAATAATAAATATATATTAAAAAAAAAGATTAAGGAGATTATACCAAGGACAGTGCCAGATTTATAATAAAAAGGGGGGGGGGGAGAGAGATGTACAAGAAGCTAAAAAAGCAGCAATATTTCTTATAGATCAGAAAAAGCCTTTGACAATTTGGAATGGCCATTCCTATTTGCAGTATTGAAGAAACGAAATCCAGAAGAAGAATTTAAAGCCTGAGTTAAGTGCATTTATAAGCAGCAGGGCAAAGATTATGACTAATGGAACATTTTCTACAGATTTTTCAATAAGCAAAGCGACATGACAAGGATGTCCATTTTCTCCTTTAATATTTGCAATTGCTTCAGTCATATTAGCCAATAAGGTTCTAAAAGATAAGTAACATCAGGCATTACAATTCAAGGAGTGGAATATAAATTAAAATGCTATATGTGGTACTAACTATTATGCAGCTGCAAAGGGTGATAAGACAGCTGATGAAAACAATTAAAGGTTTTGGTGAATTCTCGGGATATAAAATTACGCACAAAAACCAAAGATAATAATGAGACATTTATCCCGAGAAGAAGAAAGCTTTGTGCAGGAAAAGTCAGGTTGCCAGACAACAAAGGATCCAGTGAAGTATTTGGAACTGTATTTGTCAGGCGGTAACAAAGATATATTTCAAAATAATTGCAGAAAATTATATAGAGAAATTTATTTTAAAAAGGTTTTAAAAGGTGGAAAATTTAAAAACTCTCCTGATTAGAATCAGTTGTGACTATTAAAATGAATATATAGTCTGTGTGGACTCCTATCTGGACAAATTCCTGCATTTTCGTGGCAAGATTTTGGAAGTGATTTGCCATTGGCTGTTTCCTAGCACTTAAAGGGAATGACTGTTGAGATGGTTGAGGCTCATCTAGCTGGCTTCTTTCCTATGAAAGGACTGGAGTTTGTGGTCTCCTAGTTTTTAGTCCGGTCCCTGGAGATATTTTTTTAAAATTTATCTCTGGAACAGTGTATGGGAGGCAGCCTCGCACTGGGTGTATGGGAAGCACATGCTCCTCCTGGACGCCTCGAAGTCTCTCTTTTTTTTTAAGCCTTAAAGGTTTGGATTTTTTTGATTCCCCTCCCCTCAACTTCTTCCTTCGGCAGCGACTGTCCTCCTCCTCTTCTTCCTCCTCCTCCTCCCACCCAAATTCCGAGCTTTTATTTCTTTCCTAATGGGTTTGCATGCATTATTTGCTTCTACTTACAAACTTTTCTACCAAAGAACCTAGTCATGGAATGAATTAAGTTCTTAAGTAGAGGTACCACTGTATTTGTATTTGGTTGTGAGTCACACTGAATCCTCTGGGAGTTGGGCGACATATGAGTCCAAATGAATGAATGACTGACTGATATAGGATGGCAACCCTGACCCAAGAACTGAAGAAGCTTCCATTTTCAAGGATTTGGGATAAGAGGAGCTCCTTCAGGAATCTGTTAGAGCAGGGGACCCCAAACGTGGCAACTTTAAGACTTGTGGACTTCAACTCCCAGAATTCTGAGAGTTAAAGTCCACAAGTCTTAAAGTTGCCAAGTTTGAAGACCTCTGTGTTAGAGCTTCTTCTCAGCTTTTGATTCCTGGACCAGCTCTACTGACCCTTCCTCTGTGTCCTGACCCTCGTTCCATTGACTGTAGGTGTCCATAGGTTTCTTCTGGAAGCTTCTCTGGATTTTGGAACATCTAAAAAAACCTAAAAAAAATTCCTACTGGTTCTGTGAGCATGGCTTGGTGGGGTCATGTGACTGGGTGGGCGTGGTTATGTAGTCATGTGAGACTGGGGGAGCAAAAGACAAAAACTCACTTTAACAATGTTCTGCTGGAGCAGGGATGGACTAAATGACCACCCAGGTACCTTCCAGCCCTGGATTATCCTCTGAAGCTTCATCTAGTGTAAGGTTTATAGTCCTTCCTTCCTCTCCTTTTTCTCTCCCTCTCTCCCTCTCTCCTCTTTCTTTCTTTCTTTCTTTCTTTCTTTCTTTCCTTCCTTCCTTCCTTTCCTTCTTTCCTTTCTTTCTTTCTTTCTTTTCCTCCTTCCTCCTTTCCTTCCTTCCTTCCTCCTTCTCCTTCTCCTTTTTCCTCTCTCTCTCTCTCTTTCTTTCCATCCCCACCCACTATTTTTCCTAGCAGGGTTCATGGGAAAAAATAGTTGCAAAGATCAGTTGTGCAGCATGTAATCGTCATAACTTCTTTTAAAACTTTTTTAAAAGTATCTTTTAATACCGGTTCTGTGAACCAGTAGCATTTTTGATTACCAATTCGGGAGAACCGTCCCGAACTGGTAGCATTTCACCCCTGATCCCAACTATTTTGAGTTTGTTCTCCAATCAACTTTCCTTCCCACGAAACCTATGCTGCTGTCTGTGCCACGAGAGGTTTGGCTTTTCACTTGTCAGTAAAGATGCAAACTTCATTGCTGTTACAAGGATTCTCTGAGTTCCTAAAAGAGATTCTGGAGAAAACCAGTTGAGAAATGAATAGTGGCTGCCCTTCATCTCCAATGAAAACTAGTGCACAGACTGTGTTCAGCTGATGTACTACCTCATTATCCTCTTTCAGATTTCCTTCAAGTCTTTTGTTCTCCGGGGATTGGCTATTTGCATTTTCCCATGTCTTTTAAAATTTATTTACATAAACTGTGTATGTCCGTAATCCTTTTCGCAACTGTTATTGCCTTCTATTATGCAAATGGGTCTGCTCTGCTCTCATTTGGGCAGCAATTCTCCCTTTCTGAAGGAAGGCTGCTTCTCCTGCAAATAATGTCCCTGCCATTTCTCATTAAGGATGCCAGGAGCCTCTTGAGTCTGCTCGCGTCTTTCCCAGTGTGATCTGGGCATCGTGGCTCGGCTTTGATTAATCGCGGCATTGGAGGGGATCTTCGAAGCTACCCCAGTCTCTTGATCAAGGCAGGGGTCCGAATGAAGTCATCCCCAATAGATGGGGTCCAGGTTCTGCTGATAGACCTCCATCCGCTTCAATAAAACTCAAATATTTTGGGCAGATTTGCTCTGGGGGCTCCTGTTTCTTCCTAACCTCCAGCGATTGCTTGTATTTGCTAAAAGTCATTAAAGGGCTAATCTTTCAATTGGCATGTTTGGCTGTGCAAAATCCACTGCAATGTAGGATGCATTAGATGTACCCATCTTTCTGCCAGTTGCTGCTATTGAAAAAGTGGCATCCATCCAGGGGTGGGAGACTGCCTGGACGGGGTGGGGGGACGGGACACAGTGGGGGAGCAAAAATGGAGCTCCACCCCAGAGCACCTAATTTGCACTGAAAGATGTTGAAAGAAAATGCAGGGCGTCCTGCATAAGCCATGCCCACAGTGTGGTAGTAAAAACTTTGGTAGCCCTTTGCTTTTATACTGTTGGGCATAAATATAATAATAATAATAATAATAATAATAATAATAATAATAATAATAATAATTTATTAGACTTAAATGCCACCCCTCTCCGAAGACTCGGAGCAGCTCACAACAAATAATACAGAAATACAATTATAAAAAACCCATTATAAAGCAATCATACAATCCAAACAAACCATACTTGAAATGGAACAGCTAGGGGTATGTCAATTTCCCCAAGCCTGGCGACGAAGGTGGGTTTTCAGAAGTTTGCGAAAGGCAAGGAGGGTGGGGGCAGTCCTAATCTCTGGGGGGAGTTGATTCCAGAGGGCTGGGGCCACCACAGAGAAGGCTCTTCCTCTGGGTCCCGCCAGACAACATTGTTTTGTCGACGGGACCTGGAGAAGGACGACTCTGTGGGACCTTATCGGTCGCTGGGATTCTTGCCAAAGGTATTCTGGTCCGATGCCGTGTAGGGCTTTATTGGTCATAACCAACACTTTGAATTGTGACCAGAAACTGATTGGCAGCCTGTGCAGGCCGGGGAGTGTTGATGAGACATGGGCATATTTAGGAAAGCCCATGATAGCTCTTGTGGCTGCATTCTGCACGATCTGAAGTGTACAATCTGAAATTTCCGAACCTCGAACTTCCAAGCTTCCGAAATATACTGCTCAAAAATAAATAAATAAAGGGACCACTCAAATAACACATCCTAGATCTCAATGAATGGAATGTTCTCATTGAATACTTTGTTCTGTACAAAGTTGAATGTACACAACAGCAGGTGAAATGGATTGTCCGTCAGTGTTGCTTCCTAAGCGGATAGTTTGATTTCACAGACGTTTGATTGAGTTGGAGTTATATTGTGTTGTTTAAGTGTCCCCTTTATCTTTTTGAGCAATGTAGATCCGCATGTCTTAATATTCATGGAACAGATGATTGCCCATTTGTTAACTGAAACAGAGCAGATATTCTTTGCAAGAGATTTCTTAGATAAGAATAAGTCTGTGATGGCCATCGTTTTTATTCCAAGATGCTTCTCGTTCCTTGCCTCATCACGTTTTAATTACAGCAAAGTTGCTCCGCATTTCTGTTGACACTTTGATGGCCTAATAATGGGTATCTTCATGGCATCTTTGAGCCATAGAAATATAGAAACACAGAAGATTGATGGCAAAAAAAGACCTCCTGGTCCATCTAGTCTGCCCTTCTACTATTTCCTGTGTTTTATCCTAGGATGGATCTATGGTTATCCCAGGCATGTTTAAATTCAGTTATTGTGGATTGACCAACCATGTCTGCTGGAAGTTTGTTCCAAGCATCTACTACTCTTTCAGTCAATTAATATTTTCTCACGTTGCTTCTGATCTTTCCCCCAACTAACCTCAGAACCCCTTGGTTCTTGTGTTCACTTTCCTATTAAAAACACTTCCCTCCTGAACCTTATTTAACCCATTAATATATTTAAATGTTTCGATCTAGTCCCCCCTTTCCCTTATGTCCTCCAGACCAGTGTTTCCCAACCTTGGCAACTTGAAGATATCTGGACTTCAACTCCCAGAATTCCCCAGCCAGCATTCGCTGGCTGGGGAATTCTGGGAGTTGAAGTCCAAATATCTTCAAGTTGCCAAGGTTGGGAAACACTGCTCCAGACTATACACATGGAGTTCATGAAGTCTTTCCTGATCAGTTTTATGTTTAAGACCTTCTACCATTTTTGAGTCAAATGGCAGTCTCCCATCCCCCCCCCGATATAATAATAATAATAATAATAATAATAATAATAATAATAATAATTTATTAGATTTGCCGCCCCTCTCCGAAGACTCTCTGGATATGGGGCGTTCCTTAGGACAGATGCCTGAGTGACCTTGATGGTTCACCCAGAAAGTGGCTGGACTCCATCCTGTCTCCTTGGCCCAAGCCCGAGAGGTTTATTAATGGTGGGGAACTGGGGATGTTATTAATTTGCATTCTGTTATATAAGCAGCACTTAAGGGATGGCTGAGCAGCTTCAGCAGCTGTTTCTCAATGAGAACATTGTGTGTCTTTTGAGAACAGGCCTCCACCAAGATAACAGGCAACGTTTCCTTCCCTGTCACTGCTTCCCGACATCCCAAGTGCAATGGATGCTGCATAGATAATGTGGCCAGATTAAGTCAGAAACACCAGTGGGAAGATTCCTTTTTTCTCTCTCTCTCCTTGTTGAAGCGATTGTTGTGCTTTATTGGACCAGAGACCTCTGGGTGACTCAGAGGGCCAGGAAAAGACAATTCCATTTTTAAAAGATTCTGAGTTAAAAATAAAAACCGAAAAGAAATGAATATATAAAGATCTGCCAGCACATGGCATGCGGGATAATTGGAGAGTAGATTACCATGGTACTGAGTACACACAAACACAGCAGAGAAAATAATGACTCTCCAGTCGGTGGGTATTTATTTCTTCTGCCAATAAGCCACGTTGTGCTGCATTGGTTGCCGATCAGTTTCCGGTCACAATTCAAAGTGTTGGTTATGACCTATAAAGCCCTTCATGGCACAGGACCAGATTATCTCCGGGACTGCCTTCTGCCACACGGATCCCAGCGACCAGTTAGGTCCCACAGAGTTGGCCTTCTCCGAGTCCCGTCAACTAAACAATGTCATTTGGTGGGACCCAGGGGAAGAGCCTTCTCTGTGGCGGCCCCGGCCCTCTGGAACCAACTCCCCCCAGAGATTAGAATAGCCCCCACCCTCCTTGCCTTTCGTAAGCTCCTTAAAACCCACCTCTGCCATCCGGCGGGGGGGAACTGAGATATTCTTTCCCCTTATGCCTCTACAATTTATGCATGGTATGTTTGTATGTATGTTTGGTTTTATAATAAGGGTTTTTAGTTGTTTTAGTATTGGATTGTTACATGCTGTTTTTTATCACTGTTGTTAGCTGCCCCGAGTCCATGGAGAGGGGCGGCATACAAATCCAATGAATGAATGAATGAATGAATGAATGAATGAATGAATGAATGAAAAAATAAATAAAATAAAATAAAATATAAAATAAAATAAAATAAAATAAAATAATAAAATAAAATAAAATAAAATAAAATAAAATAAAAATAAATATTCTAATGTACTTCCCGTGTGGCAGGAGATGCCACCACCAAGTGAACCCACTGAGTTTTCCTGCATGCAGATACACAAGAGAATGGACATTGTTGCCCTTTTCACCGACAAGGGTCTTTTTTTTCCCTTTCTCTTTTAGTACGGGACGCTAAAAATCTTGTTCCGATGGATCCCAACGGCCTGTCAGACCCATATGTGAAACTCAAACTCATACCTGACCCAAAAAGCGAGAGCAAACAGAAGACTAAAACCATCAAATGTTCTTTGAACCCTGAGTGGAACGAGACCTTTAAATTGTGAGTATTGGTAGATGCAACATTTGAAGGTTGGGTGATTTCTGGGGCAGGGGTCTCCAACCTTGGAAACTTTCAGTCTTGGTGGACTTCAACTCCTAGAATTCCCCAGCCAACATCCCCAGCTGTCTGGGGAATTCTGGGAGTTGAAATTCACCAAGCAGTAAAGTTGCCCTGGTTGGAGACCCCGGTTCTGGGGAATCCAGAGCTGTGGTGGTGCAGTGGTTAAAATGCAGTATTGCAGGTAATTCTGCCAACTGCCAGGAGCTCGATCCTCACCGGATCAAGGTTGACTGAGTCTTCCATCCTTCCAAGGTTGGTACAATGAAGACCCAGATGGTTGGGGGCAAGAGGCTGACTCTGTAAAATAGTCCATAGCTGGGGGCAGAACAGCAAGAAGCCGATTCTAAACTCTAAACTCTATATATGTGCTATTGCTATTGCTATCCATATCTTAAAACAGGAGGTCAAGAAAGGGACAATATTGTTGGACAATTTCTTGTCATCCCTTCCTTTAGATCCCCCACTGTGTATCAAGTGGTTATTGAAATGGATGTCCAAGTGCCGCCTCTATGTTGTTGAGGCAGGCAGGATCCCCTTGGGTACCGTTTGTTGGGGGTCAGGAGAAAGGGAGGGTTTTGCCTTCTCCTTCTGCTCAAGATCCCCATGGACAATTGGTGGGCTACTGCGCGACACAGAATGCTGGACTTGATGGGCTTTGACCTGATTCTGCATGGCTCTTCTTAGGTTCTTATGTTCTCTCGCTTTCTATCTCATTCCTTCCTTCCCTCCCTCTTTCTCTCTCTCTCTCCTTCCTTGCTTCTCTCTCTCTCTCTGTATGTCCAAGTGCCGCCTCTATGTTGGTTGAGACAGGCAGGGTTCCCTTGGGTACCATTTTTGGGGGGTCAAGGGAAAGAGAAGGTTTTGCCTTCTCCTTCTGCTCAAAATCTCCATGGACAATTGGTGGACTACTGTGCGGCACAGAATGCTGGACTCGATGGGCTTTGGCCCGATTCAGCATGACTCTTCTTAGGTATTATGTTCACTGTGTAGAAAACCAGAAAGGGACTATAACTCAGGCAGAACCCTGGCAGAAAATCCCATATTCAGATGCCAGGTAAAGAGGAAAACCCATCTCCAATTGTAGATCGTGGACAGCTTTGACTCTTTTTAACAAGAGTTCAGACAGCCATTTGTCTGAAATTGTATAGGCCACTGGTGGCGAACCTATAGCACGGGTGCCACAGGTGGCACACAAAGCCATATCTGCTGGAACCCAAGCCATTGCCCTATTTCAGCTCCAAGGTACATATGTGTGACAGCCAGCTGATATTTGGCTCACACAGAGCCTCTGGGAGGGCGTTTTTGGCTTCCAGAGAGCCTCCAAGGGGATGGGGGAGAGTGTTTTTACCCTCTTCAGGATCCAGGGAAGCCTTTGGGGTCTGGGAAGGGTGAAACATGAGCCTACTGGGCCTACCAGAAGTTGGGAAACAGGCCATTTTTGGCCTCCAGGGGGCCTCCAGGTGGTGGGGGAAGCTGTTTTTGCCCTCTCCAGGTATTGAATTATGGGTGTGGGCACTTGTGCATGCATGATAGTGCCCATGCCTGCTCTTTTGGCACCCGAGGGAAAAAAGGTTCACCATAACGCCCCGAGTCTACCGAGAGGGATGGCATACAAATCCAATAAATAGATAGATAGATAGATAGATAGATAGATAGATAGATAGATAGATAGATAGATAGATAGATAGAAAGACAGAATGATAGATAGATAGATAGATAGATAGATAGATAGATAGATAGATAGATAGATAGATAGATAGATAGATAGGCTTTCTTACTTGAGCAGAGGGTTGGGCTAAAAGACCTCCAGGATCCCTCCCAGCTCTATCATCCACATTAAGCCAGATGGAACTATGGTGTTCCACAGAAGAAGGATCTTCCAAGAAGTTCTGCTCCCCGTCTTAATTTCCTGGGCAATCTTTTCACATTTCTCCCCCAGCGTGGGGCCTGCTGCAGCACAGCATTAAGGGGGTGGAACCCATCCCCAAATCCCTCTCGGTGCAAATGCTGCCTCCCTGAAAAGAGGCACAGTGCTGGCAAAGAACGGAGCCCATGCTGAGCTTCCAGCTGTCAGGGTGCCCGAGGAGAGAAATCTACATTAACGTGTCCCCTCCGTTATTCCGTTTTCTGTTTTCTGTTGCCAAAACCCTTTCTGGGATTTTCAGGGGTCTCTATCTCGCATCCATCCCTGCTTAATTTATTATAGTTTGCAGGCTCAGGTGCCTCAAGGCAGGATTTTAACTACCTGCAATTTCCTAGAATTAATGAAGAGGAAAACTATCTCCTCTACCAGTCAATTTAACTCAGAAAAATATACTATAACATGGTGGCATCAGAAACTGACATTTTTGAACATTTGCATTTAATCTGACCAGGGCTCTCCAAACTTAACAGCTTTATGACTTGTGGACTTCAACTCCCAAATTTCCTCAGCCAGCAAAGCTAGTTGGGGAATTCTGGGAGTTGAAGTCCACAAGTCTTCTTTTGTGGGTATATTTTTTTTATTCTTTTCTCCAACATAAAAAACATACATACATAAAAACATATCATCAATGCCTAACAGTATGCTTATATAATTTTCTTATATAGCTAATTAATAAAAGCTAATATATAGCTAATTAATAAAAATATCTCAGCAATATTTACTCCATCTATCTAACATCCAAACTAATAGGGATAAATATTTTATATTGAAAAACTTAAGATTTTACTTCAATGGATAGTTTTAATCTAATAAGAAAAAAAGAAAAAAAACCACCTACCAGTTATACAAATGTTTCTTCATTTTTAATTCTAGCCTTCACGAGAATAAATCAATTAAGTGTTGGAAGTCCACAAGTCTTAAGGTTGCCAAGTTTGGAGATCCCTAGTTTAGAATGTCAGGCAGCATTAAGGGCAGAGGCTACTCTTGAAGACCACCACTTCTCAATGATGGGTGATTACGGGTGAAATGCATGGGAGATTGCTGAGAGCAGCCCCTTCCTCAGAAAGAAGCATCCTAACATCTCTCCCCTCCCCCCCTGTTTCTTCCAGCCAGTTGAAAGAGTCCGACAAGGGCAGGCGACTGTCGGTGGAGATCTGGGACTGGGATCTGACCAGCAGGAATGACTTCATGGGATCTCTCTCCTTTGGCATTTCAGAGCTGCAGAAAGCCGGAGTGGATGGCTGGTATGGTGCCTTTGTCTCTTGGGCCCTCGGTTGGTCTCCAGTTCAATAAAAATGGGGGTAGAGAAAAGAAATGGGGGGGAGCTGCCTGGGGGTGTTTGGAGCTCTTTGGGGAACCCCGCTGGTGTTGGGTAGCCAATCAATAAAAGACATTTGTGAAATAGGTTAGGAATTGCCACCATTAGGGTGGAAAACTCTAAGTCTACTTAGGCTGCACGTCTTGCAAGAGCCTTTCTGACCCAAGGAGGAGTTTGGGATATTCTGCTTCTGTCCTGACACGCATCAATGTCGTCTGGCGGGACCCAGGGAAAGAGCCTTCTTTGTGGCGGCCCCCACCCTCTGGAATCAGCTCCTCCCAGAGATTAGGATTGCTCCCACCCTCCTTGCCTTTCACAAACTCCTTAAAACCCACCTCTGCCATCAGGCATGGGGGGATTGAGACATCTCCCCTTGCCTTTGCAGTTTTATGTCTGGTATGTTGTATGTATGATTTTTAAACAATGGGTTTTTTTAGACTTTTAATATTAGATTTGTCATTGTATACTGTTTTTATCTCTGTTGTGAGCCACCCCGAGTCTGCGGAGAGGGGCGGCATACAAATCTAATTAATAATAATAATAATAATAATAATAATAATAATAATAATAATAATGTCCCCCAGGCCTATATAGTTTTATGTTCTTTTAAATAATGGGTTTTAGATATTTGTAAATATTAGATTTGTTCTCTGTACATTGTTTTATTATTGTTGTGAGCTGCCCCGAGTCTGCGGAGAGGGGCGGCATACAAATCTAATAAATAATAATAATAATCCATCACCAAGTGACGTCCCCTGGCTACGGCTGGGCTTGCAAGCCTAAGCTCTAAATACCACCAAGCTCCTCATGAAGATCTGTCCTCTCCCCGATATATCTTACTCTGTAACCATTAGGAATCACTGTCCTCCGAATGCTTAGTACAACTACAGAAAGCATGTGTTGTTGTTTTTTAAAACCGGTGTCAGAAAACACACTATGTTATCATTTGGATGAAGAAGAGCCATAAATATCTCTTCTGGAAAATTTGAAAGCACGGCAATACTTTTGATTTACCTTTCAATCTGTACAATCTGTGTAAGATTTATAAATCTTTTAGGTCAGGGTAGGTGATAGTTCGTCTGGATGATTTGTTTGTTGATTCTGAGGATCCAACTCCACCCCTGGAACAGAATTGACCTATGCTTGATCGGTTCCACCCACGCAGCCTTTTAGGCTAACTGACAGTCTCAAAATGGGTGAATAGTGCAGTCAGGCGGTAGGGAAAGCAAGTAGGATGCTTGGCTGCATAGCTAGAGGTATAACAAGCAGGAAGAGGGAGATTATGATCCCACTATATAGAATGCTGGTGAGACCACATTTGGAATACTGTGTTCAGTTCTGGAGACCTCACCTACAAAAAGATATTGACAAAATTGAACGGGTCCAAAGACGGGCTACAAGAATGGTGGAAGGTCTTAAGCATAAAACGTATCAGGAAAGACTTAATGAACTCAATTTGTATAGTCTGGAGGACAGAAGGAAAAAGGGGGACATGATCGAAACATTTAAATATATTAAAGGGTTAAATAAGGTCCAGGAGGGAAGTGTTTTTAATAGGAAAGTGAACACAAGAACAAGGGGACACAATCTGAAGTTAGTTGGGGGAAAGATCAAAAGGAACATGAGAAAATATTATTTTACTGAAAGAGTAGTAGATCCTTGGAACAAACTTCCAGCAGATGTGGTAGATAAATCCACAGTAACTGAATTTAAACATGCCTGGGATAAACATATATCCATCCTAAGATAAAATACAGAAAATAGTATAAGGGCAGACTAGATGGACCATGAGGTCTTTTTCTGCCGTCAGACTTCTATGTTTCTATGTTTCTATGTTTCTAAGCTGGATAAATTGGTCTCGGATCTGCCCTGCACCTCCCCAGTTTAATTACCCTGGGGGGGGGAAAACATTTATTCCTCTCCTGATAAAGCTCAATGTTCAAGGATGTCCGAAAGAACAAAAAATCATTAAAAGGGGGAAAAATAATCTACGCTTCTACATTTCCATGAAGAAAATGAAAAGTAAAGATTTTGGGGGGACAGAACTCAGAGGCGGAGGAGCAATCCGTAAGGGTCATAGGAAGGTTTTACAAGATGACGAAGTTAAAGAAACTGTTCCTCCCTCTTTTCTAAAATTCTGGCTGAGTTGGGGGGAAAATGTAATTAATGAATGGCCAGAAATAATTTCATAAGTACAAGAAGACATTCCCTAAGTTGTCTTTTACGGAATAACAGAGTTGGAAGGGACCTTGGAGGTCTTCTAGTCTAACACCCTTGTGGAAAGAATATTTCCCGGCAAAAAGGAAAAACTGACAAACCACAAATAACCAGTCTCACTTTGAGATTCAGAGGTTGATTCATGAACAGTAGAGAGCATGGAAACAACTTACAAGCAACACATTGCAATGTGGTCCAGAGATGATAGCTAGGTCCGGTAAGGAACAGCTAAGATCAGTGGCCCTGATGGGGGATTGGGGGACATTACTTATATCCTTTTTTTGTACAGTCCTCAGCAAGACCTATTTTTTTTACTTCACTTCCCCATTCCCACCATTCAGACTGTTAACTCTGCACCCAGACTGTCCATTCAGCATATATTTGCGTGCGCATATGAAGACCGCCTTTCAGTTCCTCATCTCTCGGATATGTCATGTTCCTTAATTAAAAATAACTGCTAAAAGTATCTACTTGGCAATCTACCTATCTACCTAAGAACGCCTCTACTTATGAACTTTTCTAGATAAGAACCCGGGTGTTCAAGATTTCTTTGCCTCTTCTCAAGAAACATTTTCCACTTACAAACCCGAGCCTCCGAAACTGTAACCAGTTAAGGCAGGGAGAAGCCTCTGTGGCGCCTCTCTAGGAATCTCCTGGGAGGAAACAAGGCTGGAAAAGGCGGGGAGAAGTCTCTGTGGGGCCTCTCTAGGAATCTCCTGGGAGGAAACAGGAATGGAAAAGGTGGGGAGAAGCCTCCGAGGAGCCTCTCTAGGAATCTCCTGGGAGGAAACAGGGCCTCCACCCTCCCTGTGTTTTCCCCAATTGCACACATTATTTGCTTTTACATTGATTCCTATGGGAAAAATTGCTTCTTCTTACAAACCTTTCTACTTAAGAACCTGGTCACGGAACGAATTAAGTTCATAAGTAGGGGTACCACTGTATATACAGTAATACCTCATCGTACAAACTTAATTGGTTCCGGAAGGTGGTTCGTAAGGCGAAAAGTTCATAAGACGAAACAATGTTTCCCCTAGGAAACAATGTAAAAGCGATTAATGCGTGCAAGGGGGGGGGGGAATCGCAAAATGGTGCTCTGCTGGGTGCCGCCACCCGGCTGTCACCTTTTAAAACAGGCGGGGGGCTTCTCGGCGTTCTCCCGAACCCGAACCCGGAAGTTCGGCAAAAGTTTGGGTTTGGGTTCCGGAGGTTCCTGAGAAGCGCCCGGCTGTTTGAAAAGGAGCCATTTTGCGATCTGCGGTGGGTTTGTAAGCCAGAAAAAGTTCGTAACAAGAGGCAAAAAAATTCCGAACTCCGGGTTCGTATCTCGAGATGTTCGTATCACGAGGGGTTCGTATCACGAGGTACCACTGTATATGATGTATTTTGCAAAAGCACAATGGATTACAAATAGAGCTCTATTCTTGCACAATCATTTCTACTCAAATTGCTTAGAGGTTTTGTACAGGGCCCATCGCCTCCTCTCAAACTGATATTCTGGGACCCTTATCGGGTGATCTTATCACACCCTGCTCAAACAGGAGACCTTTTCCCATTCCAGACAAATGTCTATCCAGTCTCTTCTTAAAATCCTCCAGTGATGGAGCACCCACAACGTCTGGAGTCAAGCCCTTCCACTGGTTCATTGTTCTCACTGTGAGGAACTTTCTCCTTAGTTTGAGGTTATTTTCCATCCACTGTTCCTTGTCCTGCCTTCAGGTGATTCTGATCCTGCAAATAAAGGAATTCAAATTCAATTCATGCAGCCAAAAGAGGGTTCCAAGGCTAATACGAAAGCGTTAATATTTGGAAGTTGAGTTTTGCTATGGCAACACTGGGATTAAAATATTAAAAAATTGCATAAAGAATGAGATAAATAATCCGCTGGACTAAATCAATTCAATGATTTATTCTCAGAATCCTCTGGATACAGAAAATATGTTCCAGATAGGATATCCAGGTGCTAGAAATTCTTAGGTAATTAAAAAAAATGGAATGATAATAAGTTCTCACTGCCACATACCTCCCAGTGACCAATAAAGTCTCCAGGTCCCGTTAGCTAAACAGTCGGCCGGTGGGCCCGCGGGGGAGGGCCTTCTCTGTGGCTACTCCAGCCCTTTGGAAACAGCTACCTCCTGAGATCTGGACTACCCCCACCCTACTGACCTTCCAAAAAGCAGTAAAGTTCTGGGTTTTCTGGCAGGCCTAGGATATGCATGGTTTTTCTTAACTGGTTTAATTGTTTGTCTGTTGGTTTTAGATAGTTTTGAACTTTTATGATAGTTTTAGGAGGTTTTATGTTATAGTTTATTCATATTGGACAGTGAGCTGCCCAGAGTCTTTCAGGAGATGAGTGGCATATAAGTACAAATAAATAAAAATAATAAATATGGGGCTATGTACTTTTTGAAAAGTAGTGAATGCTGTTTTATGGAACAGCGTTGGACTAAATTGAGTGCAAAATAATTAATACAACCTTGAAGGAAAGCAAGCCAAATATTTTATGGTTACAGGAAATCTACCAAAAAGGTAAAAAACCCCACCATTAAGTATCTTTTTAAGCAAAGACACTTTTAAGGCCCTAAAGAATAGCCAATGCAACTCCCGCTGGACTTTAGGGTTATCAGTTTAATTATAGACAACAAGAGTAGATTTGTGTTCATAAAAAGGAAATTACAAGTAAATGTAATTTTAGGGCCAATCAACTGGAATTTACACTACCAACGTTGTAAAAAGATAAACCCTTGAGGATCTGGAAATGCCACTGTGGGGAGAGAGTTTAAACAAACAATTAATTAAGCTGATATCCTGCAAGGGAGAAAGGGACTCGTTTTCCAATGAGCAAGTAAAAAGAACAAAAATTACTAGAATTATATCCAAACTTAACAGAATAACAGAATTGAAAGAGAACTTGGAGGTCCTCTAGTCCAGTGTTTCCCAACCTTGGGAACTTGAAGATATCTGGACTTCAACTCCCAGAATTCCCCAGCCAGCATTTGCTGGCTGGGGAATTCTGGGAGTTGGAGTCCAGATATCTTCAAGTTGCCAAGGTTGGGAAACACTGCTCTAGTCCAACCTCCTGCTCGAGCAGGAGATCCTATACCAGTGATAGTGAACTTTTTTACCCTTGGGTGCCAAAAGAGCGTGTTCACACCTTATCATGCAAGCATAAGTGTCTACATCCATGATTGAATACCCGGGGAGGGCAAAAACAGTTCCCCCTGACCCCTGGAGGCCCTCTGGAGGCCAGAAACGGCCTGTTTCCTGTTATGCTGGGCATAACGTTACAAGCCCCAATTAAGTCAGAAATGTAAATTCAAACACACATGCTGTTGTAAAGTAAACAGAAAAGCCATTTATCCTGATCACAGAACAAATTAAGTTTGTATCTGCACTGTACATGATTTGGCATGAATTGTCTTTAATATATACAAATTCTTGCAATCAGCTGATCTCAATGTTTTTCTGTGCACATGTTTCCAATATACAAAACATTACTAAATTAATATTAATCAACATACAATATGTCATTTTGTGAATACTTAAGTGCACACACCCCATAATGCATATTGTACACCTAGTGTGCCTCATTGATATTGCAAACCACACCACATTTGGAAAACTGAGGTTCAGATTAAAATATGCAAAATGAATAACTTAGCATAAAAATATAAATAGAACAAAATTTTCCTCCCCTTGCCGGAGAATCAACATGAAAACTGCATCTCTTGATGAGAAGAAATGAGTGACTTTACATTATTTATCCATCACTGGAAATCCTCAGATGTAGGAATCCCTTTACTGTTAAATGGCTCTTCACTAAGGACAGCCAAGACACAATGGTATTTCTCAAGTACTCGCCTCGATAGGTGTTCTGCCGGGCTCTCTGGTATGAGCCTCCTGAAAATTCAAGGGTACAAATTTCAGACACACACACGTTTGAAAATTCAAAACCATGTTCTTTATCACAAAATTCAAAATAAACTAAGCACTCTTTTTGTATTGCAAAGAGCAGTCGTCCCAAAACAACCGGGTAGTCTGTACAATTCCCTTAATCAGTCCTTACGTACTTAGCTTGCAGCTGTGAAGAAACGTCACAGCCCTCCTTCTTCCATGAAGTGAAACACACACACACTTTGCTCTGCTTTGGTTTTAAAGTCGTGAAAAATCAACAAACAAAGTCTGGAAACAGCAAGGCAGTCCTGAAGAACAAAGATCAGATAATCTTCCACAACGGCCAAACCCACACACTGCTATTTATATCAGCAGCACTAATTACTGGAACCCCACCCAAACACAGATGGCCTCTCCTATCTCCTGTATTATGTCCTCAATTGGTCTCTTCTACGCATAACTCTGCGCCTGCGTGGGTCCAAGACTTCCGCATCCGAATTGACTGAAGATAATGGAGATTGACTTCCTGGGCTGTGTGCCAGGCCCCCCTCTTCCAAGTCACTCCCACCTTCTTCTTTGTCTGAGGAAACTGAACTACCTGACTCTGTCGGCAATAAAACAGGCCCCTTTAAACTGAGCAAATTAACTCACACACAGATAACAGTAGTTGAAAGCTGTGAGAGACAAAAAACAAACAGAGCAGATAAAAGCAGCTGTGAGAGCGTCACAGCCACTTCTTCGAGTAAATCCACAAGATTTACTTAGCTGTGAAATATCCCAAAAAAGTCTGTGAAAGTCCAGGAACAATGCAAACACGATGTATCCTTCTCCAAATGGATAAACTCTCAAGAGTTACTCTGCACATACCTTAACACTGTCATTTGAGGAAGCAGAATATTCTAGCATTCCTTTTCCTTGCTGAAATTCTAGCCAATGAAGATTGAATGAGGCTAATGGAAAATAGTAGTTGATATCCAGGGACAGAGTTCCGGCAATATTCTTTCGATGTAACTTGGGCAGTTAATGAGAGAGATTTGGGCGGAGGGGAACCCTTCCTAAGCCACTTTCTGAGGTTTTCCACTAAAACAAAAATCTAAACAAAGATCTGTGATCACACACACCTTATGGCAAGTCACAAAAAGGGAAACTTGAGAGAATTTAAGCATCAGCTAAGCAAACTAGAGCTTACAGGCACCTCTCAAAATTGTTTTCATTCGTTACAGTCCCAATGTCATTTACGAAGGTCTCCATAAATTAAGTCCTCTGGGTGGCTCACGTAACCTTTGGTAATTGATTAAGACACGCTTTGATTCTGCATGCAAAGACATCGTCTCTGCATGCCAGCCTAAGCTTGTTACTCATCTGGATGGCAACCTTGCCAAGTTCAGTTGTTCTCTGCAAAATCTTGCCAGAAAAGAGCCTTTATGGCTCCCCATAACTTAGGGCAGTGATGGCGAACCTACAGGGTGCGTTCTAAAAGTAATGCAATTTTTTAAAAAGTAATTTATTGAACAGATTTGCACAAACACTTAAAATTCTTCAAAGTACTGTCCTTGGGCCTCTACACATTTTTTCCAGTGACTCTGCCATGACCGGTACGTGCCCAGGAAGGCGTGTTCGGGGACCTCTCGCAAGGTCTTTGTCACGGCTGATTGGATCTCTTCGATGGATGAAAAACGGGTTCATTTCAGGGCTGGGAACAAAAAGAAGTCTGCTGGGGTGACGTCAGGACTATAGGAGTGGGTGGGACAGCGGTGGCACCTGGTGTTTGGCCAGGAACTCGCGCATTGTGGCAAGGTTTATGGAATTAACTTCCAGGGGTGGTCGTGACAGCTGTCAGCCTTGATAGCTTCAAGGTAGGATTAGACAGATTCATGGATGCCAAATGTATTGGTGGTTATTGAAACAGATGTCCATGTGCCGCTTCTATGTTGGTTGAGGCAGGCAGGATTCCCTTCAGTACCATTTGTTGAGGGTCAAGGGAAAGGGAGGGTTTGGCCTTCTCTTTCTACTCAAGATCCCCATGTACAATTGGTGGGCCACTGTGTGACACAGAATGCTGGACTTGATGGGCTTTGGCCTGATTTAGCATGGCTCTTCTTATGTTCTTATGTTCATGAATGCCAAGTGTATCATAGGTGGTTATTGAAATGGATGTCCAAGTGCCCCCTCTATGTTGGTTGAGGCAGGCAGGGTTCCCTTGGGTCCCATTTGTTGGGGGTCAAAGGAAGGGGAGGGTTTGGCCTTCTCTTCCTGCTCAAGATCCCCATGGACAATTGGTGGGCCACTGTGTGACACAGAATGGTGGACTCAATGGGCTTTGGCCTGAGTCAGCATGGCTCTTATTTATTTATTTATTTATTATTTAGATTTGTATGCCGCCCCTCTCCACGAACTCGGGGCGGCTCACAACAAGGCAAATCGTACAAATCGTACAAATCCAAATAGATTCAAATAAATTTAAATATTTAAAAAGTTTAAAAAGAACCCCAATATACTAACAAGCACACACACAAACATACCATACATAAATTGTACATGCCCGGGGGAGATGTTTCAGTTCCCCCATGCCTGACGGCAAAGGTGGGTTTTTAGAACTTTACGGAAGGCAGGGAGGGTAGGGGCAGTCCTAATCTCCGGGGGGAGTTGGTTCCAGAGAGTCGGGGCCGCCACAGAGAAGGCTCTTCCCCTGGGGCCCGCCAACCGACATTGTTTAGTTGACGGGACCCGGAGAAGGCCCACTCTGTGGGACCTAATGGGTCGCTGGGATTCGTGCGGCAGAAGGCGGTCTCGGAGGTATTATGTTCTATGTCCTTCTGTCCCTTCTGTTCATTGGCTGCCAACCAGGCCCTCCTTCAGCCTCTTTGATTCCTTCGGCTTCCTCGCCTCCACCAGCTGATCACATTAGAGAGCATGTAAATCTACATGCTAAGCAGTTGCGTGCTGCATTTTTAAAAACCAGTAAGTGGAGATCTAAGTAATTTTCCTTGTCAGAGGACTTGGCTTAAATAAACTCTGCGAGGAGGAAAGCTCCCATTGGTTTTTCATCTCCAAAGAGCCGTGGTATGTGGTACCTAAAGAAGAGGGAGGGAGGGGGGGACGAGACCTCGGTGCGATGCAAATGTCCTCTTGTCTGCTCCTTCCCCTTCCTCCAGCAGGAGATGCTTCCTCCTCCTTTTAGTCTTGGAAATCCCCTCCTGGTTTGGAGCTATGCAGGTCTTCCCTGCAGGCCTGGCTGCCTGAGATTAAGCCAGCTGAATAAGCGGCAGGCGGGAGAGAATACTGTGGGACATCTACCTACAAACGCCTAAACTTACAAACTTTTCTAGATAAGAACCGGGTGTTCAAGATTTTTTTGCCTCTTCTCAAGAACCATTTTCCACTTACAAACCTGAGCCTCCAAAACTGTAACCGGAAAAGGCAGGGAGAAGCCTCCATGGGGCCTCTCTAGGAATCTCCTGGGAGGAAATAGGGCCAGAAAAGGCAGGGAGAAGCCTCTGTGGGGCCTCTCTAGGAATCTCCTGGGAGGAAACATGGCCGGAAAAGGTGGGGAGAAGCCTCCGTGGGGCCTCTCTAGGAATCTCTTGGGAGGAAACAGGGCAGGAGCAAGGCACTGTGGGGCCTCTCTAGGAATCTCCTGGAAGGAAACACGTCCGGAAAAGTTGAGCTGTATTCAAGGATTGGTCTGGTGAAAAGTTTTGTATGCTCTAGTTAGTAGTGTGAGATTACCGGAGCAGAAGCTACATAGGATAAGGTTAACAACTCTTGAAGCTTTTTTGGCTATGTTGTTGCGGTGGGCTTTGGCACTTGGGTCAAACTTTTTTTCCCCAATCTGTCTGAAGTGGTGTAGGGTTTCCTGCCTAGGCAGGGGGTTGGACTAGAATACCTCCAAGGTCCCTTCCAACTCTGCTGTTCTGTTCTGTTCTGACAAGGGAAAAGTGTTCAGAGATACCAGTCCACATCCCAATGTGCTCATTCAGGTTTCCATTCTCGTCCTTGTTCTTGGGGTACTTTGAGTGTTGATCTCTGTTACCTGCACATACTTTGCTTGAATCATTCATTTCGTTAAAAGTGAGCACAATTAATTAAAAATAGAGGCCTTCAAACTTGGCAATTTGAAGACTTGTGGACTTCAACTCCCAGAATTCTCCAGCTGGCATAGCTGGGTGCAGAATTCTGGGAGTTTATTAATAATAATAATAATTTATTGGATTTGTATGCCGCCCCTCTCCGTAGACTCGGGGTGGCTAACAACAATAATAAACACAACATGTGCAATCCAATAATAAAAAACAACTAAAAACCCCTATTATAAAACCAAACATACACACAAACATACCATGCATAACTTGTAATGACCTAGGGGGAAGGGCTATCTCAACTCCCCCATGCCATGCGGTATAAATGAGTCTTGAGTAGTTTATGAAAGACAGGGAGGGTGGGGGCAGTTCTAATCTCCGGGGGGAGTTGGTTCCAGAGGGCCGGGGCCGCCACAGAGAAGGCTCTTCCCCTGGGGCCCGCCAAACAACATTGTTTAGTCGACGGGACCCGGAGAAGGCCAACTTATTGATTGATTGATTGATTGATTGATTGATTGATTGATTGATGGTTGGTTGGTTGGTTGGTTGGTTGATTGATTGGACTTTTATGCCACCCCCTTTCCGAGGACTTGGGGCGGCTTACAACATATAATAAAACAATATATAACAGATTAAATATAATTAATTAAATTTAAAATCTAAAAAACCCAAGAACCATAAAAAGTCATTCCCATTCAATCAACTTTCTCTCAACACATTGATCGGTCAGGGGACAAGAGTCTAGTGACCCCAAGCTTGGCGGCATAAATGAGTCTTGGGACTCTTACGGAAGGCAAGGAGGGTGGGGGCAGTACGAATTTCCGGGGGGAGCTGATTCCAGAGAGTCAGAGCCCCCACAGAGAAGGCTCTTTCCCTAGGTCCTGCCAAAGGACATTGCCTAGTTGATGGGGCCTGGAGAAGGCCGAATCTGTGGGACCTAACTGGTTGCTGGGATTCATGCGGCAGAAGGCGGTATTCTGGCCCAATGCCATGTAGGGCTTTATAGGTCATAACCAACACATCTGGAAACCAATTGGCATCCAATGCAGTCCACGGTGTGTTGGAGAGATATGTACATGTCTGGCCAAGCCCATGACTACTCTCACGGCTAGGTCCTGCACAATTTGCAGTTTCCAAACACTCTTCAAAAGTAGCCCCATGTAGAGAGCATTGCAGTAGTTGAAATCCACAAGTCTTAAAGTTGCCAAATTAGAGGACCCCTGACTGAAAAGGAAGAAGAAGACCCGCCTCCTTTGACCGCTGCCCTTTCCTCTCCCCAGGTTTAAGCTCTTGAGCCAGGAAGAGGGAGAATACTTCAACGTTCCTGTCCCCGCTGAAGGTGAAGAAGGCAATGAAGAGTTCCGGCAGAAGTTTGAGGTGAGATGTGTTTCCAAAAGGCCACACCAGGGTGGATGGCTCTCGGGTAGCTGGCCCTTGAAGCCTCCTCCCAGGGCCCTGGCCGAGCAGGGGCCACAAGATGTTCACTCGGGTTAGCCCTGGGCTCTGGGAGATGCCCAGCCACACCAGGAGGAGCAGAGCAGGGACTATCTGGCCGTGAAGTCCTTGGCACTAACAGGACGAACATCTGAATAATTTGGAGTGTATATTACATGGCTCAGAAGGAGGGCTGGGAAAATATCTCAAGGTTCCCCAGAACAGAGGCCCTGATGGAAACCTCTGGGTGGCCCTGGGCACCCAGAATCATTCTGGGGAGAATGAAGAGGAAACAGAGAATAGAATTCTTTATTGGCCAAGTGTGATTGGACACACAAGGAATTTGTCTTTGGTGCAGATGCTCTCAGTGTACGTAAAAGATACATTTGTCTAGAATCATGAGGTTCAACACTTAATGATTGTCACAGGAGTCAAATAAGCAATGAAGAAACAGTCAATATTAATAAAAATCTTATGATACAAGCAACAAGTGACAGTCATACAGTCCTAAGTGGGAGGAAAAGGGTGATAGGAATGATGAGAAAAAAACTAGTAGAAATAAAAGTGCAGACTTAGTAAAAAGTTTGACAGTGTTGAGGGAATTATTTGTTTAGCAGAGTGATGGCGTTTGGGGAAAAAACTGTTATTGTGTCTAGTTGTCTTGTCTATTTTCTAAGTCTGCACTCCTGTTACTACTAGTTTTTTTTCATCATTCCTATCACCCATTTCCTCCCACTTATGACTGTATGACTGTAACTTGTTACTTGTATGCTTAAGATTTTTATTAATATTGATTGTTTCCTCATTGCTTATTTGACCCCTATGACAATCATTAAGAGTTGAACCTCATGATTCTCGACAAATGTATCTTTTACGTACACTGAGAGCATCTGCACCAAAGACACATTCCTTGTGTGTGCAATCACACTTGGCCAATAAAGAATTATATTCTATTATCTTGGTTTAAACAAGGTTCAAATTGCCCCCCTCAAAAATTGAATTGTGCCCCACATTTTGGAAAATGAATACAGAACTATTATTGAAGGATATATGGAGAGAATACCATTTAAAAGATAGACAATATGCTTTTTATTCTAACCCACATAAGACTTGGTCCAGGATTGATATGGCTTGGGCCTCAGCTCATATAATGGAACAAATTAGTAAAATAGAAATAAAAACAAATACCTGGGCAGACCATAGTCCTTTAGTGATATATTGGAAAGGTAAAAAGAAAATAAATAACTGGTCAATGAATAGAAACATAATAAAAGACCCAGAGTATAAAAAATGGATAGAGAGAGAATTAGAGATTTTTTTTTAAATAAATAAAAATAGTGACACTACTTCTCAAAACTTATGGGATACAACAAAGGCATATATACATGGGCTAACAATCTCTTATACAGTGTTCCCTCGATTTTCGCGGGTTCGAACTTCGCAGAAAGTCTATACCACGGTTTTTCAAAAATATTAATTAAAAAATACTTTGCGGGTTTTTTCCCTATACCACGGTTTTTCCCACCCGATGACATCATATGTCATCGCCAAACTTTCATCTGCCTTTAATAAATATTTTTTAAAATAAACTTTAATAAATAAACATGGTGAGTAATAATCTGAGTGGTTGCTAAGGGAATGGAAAATTGCAATTTAGGGGTTTAAAGTGTTAAGGGAAGGCTTGTGATACTGTTCATAGCCAAAAATAGTGTATTTACTTCCGCATCTCTACTTCGCGGAAATTCGACTTTCGCGGGCGGTCTCAGAACGCATCCCCCGCCAAAAGTGAGGGAACACTGTATAGCAAAAAATAAATAAGGAAAAGAAAATACGGTATGAAAAATTAGTAGAAGATCTCAAAAAAGTAGAAACGTTAATGCAAAAAGTTGATAATGATGATAAAGCCAAAAATCAGAGAGAATGAATAAAGCATAAATTGAGATTGATAGAACAAGAACCAATAGTAGAAAAGATAAAGAGAGCAAAACAAGAATATTTTGAACACGCGAATAAACCAGGAAGATGGTTCTCGTATAAATTAAGAAAAGAGAGGGAAAACAAAATTATAAAAAATCTGATAGACTCAAAAGGTAAAATGAAACATAGAATAGAAGAAAAGGAACCAGGGCTTTAGGCTAAAGGCTGGCTCAGCCTTCCCAAGACTGCTGGTGGGGTCAGTGCTTAGGAAATGTGGACATGTGGCCAAAACCATATTCACCCTAGAAAACAGACAGCAAAGAGTGATGTGTGATGTGGTCCAAGACTGGCCCTCCGTAACAGAGAGATAGCTGGGGAGGGATGCTCTCAGCAAAAAACTTCCAAAATGTCAGTAGTGGAGGAGGAGGTGGTGGGATTTCTGGAGAGGGACAGCAACCCCCCCTGCCCAAGGGAAGCACCAGCAGATCTTCTGGGCTTCTGCTGGAGCCTGGAGGAGCCTCCGATTGACTCAGCTTAATGGAATTTCATGCTAGGCTGAACCCCCGGCAGGTGCCTCCAATGCCCCGTATTTCTCAGAAATTAAAAGGAATAAATTATGAGATCGCTATCTGCGTGTGCCTGGGTGCTGAAGGAATTCTCTGCAATGAGTTCTGCTCCCCACCCCCAGCTCAACGGGAGAAGGACTACACTGCCCCCCTCCCTTCAGAAAGCTCAGCAGTTCTGGAGAGCTCTGGAAAGGGGGAGGGAGCCCCCGTCCATTCATCTGTCCATCTCTTTTGCAAACGTGCTTCTTGAGTTCAGTTCAGAATTGGGGTCCTCCTGGGACAGGCGGAGCTTTTCCTATTTCCTTCCTGATTATTTTCAAATGAGAGATGCAGAAAGATTCAAGTTTTCGCCGTGATCGTTTTCAGTTCGAGGAGTTTTTCAAAGGTTCTCAGGTGCTGAGGATTGATTGGGGAAATTACAGGAAGCTCAGTGTCGCTATCATCAAAAGGCAGCTGGGAGGAAAAAGCAGCAGTGAATTTCCAGGGCCGATGAAGCCTGCGAGGGTGCAAGACCAGCAGCCAGCGAGCTTTGCCCAGGGTCCCAGAAGGATCCAGGCTCAGCAGCTCCCCTCTCCTCTCCTGGCCCCCCAGGTTTGGGTTGGCCCTGCCCGTTCCCTTCCCCTTGGACTTGGGGGCTTCTCTGGGCTCCTCAGCTCCCACGGGGGAGATGCTTGGAAGAATGGCGAGGAGCATTTTTCTCCCGTTGCTAAGAATTGACCCACGTTCCCCATTTGGGATTTAGGAGCCGGAGTAGCAGTCAGGGGTCAAGGTCCCCGCCACCACTCCGGGGCCTCCCTGGGTCCCTCTTCTGCCTCCTCCGGGTCCCGTCAACTAAACAATGTCAGTTGGCGGGCCCCAGGGGGAGAGCCTTCTCTGTGGCGGCACCGACTCTCTGGAACCAACTCCCGCCGGAGATCAGAACTGCCCCTACTCTTCCTGCCTTCCGTAAACTTCTCAAAACCCACCTTTGCCGTCAGGCATGGGGAAACTAAACATCTCCCCCTGGGCCCGCTGAATTTATACATGGTATGCTTGTGTGTGTGTATGTTGGTATAGGGGTTTTTTTTAACTTTTAATATTTTAATTAATTGGATTATGTATTGGATTGTTTTTTCACTTGTTGTGAGCCGCCCCGAGTCTTCGGAGAGGGGCGGCATACAAATCCAAATAATAAATAATAAATAATAAAATGTAGTGCAGCCCCCCCTTCCCCGGCAACTTGGCAACTCCCAGAATTCTCCAGCCATCTACGCTGGGAGTTGAAATCCACAAGGCTTAAAGTTGCCAAGTTTGAAGACATAGAAACATAGAAGATTGATGGCAGAAAAAGACCTCCTGGTCCATCTAGTCTGCCCTTCTACTATTTCCTGTATTTTATCTAAGGATGGATCTATGTTTATCCCAGGCAGGTTTAAATTCAGTTCCTGTGGATTTACCAACCACGTCTGCTGGAAGTTTGTTCCAAGTATCTACTACTCTTTCAGTAAAATAATATTTTCTCCCATTGCTTCTGATCTTTCCCCCAACTAACCTCAGATTGTGCCCCCTTGTTCTTGTGTTCACTTTCCTATTAAAAACACTTCCCTCCTGAACCTTATTGAACCGTTTCACATATTTAAATGTTTCGATCATGTCCCCCCCTTTCCCTTCTGTCCTCCAGACTATACAGATGGAGTTCATTAGGCCTTCTTTGTAGCAGCCCCTCAAATACTGGAATGCTACTATCATGTCAACCCTAATTCTTCTTTTCTTTAGACAAATCCAATGCTTTCTTTGCCTTCATTTCATTGTCTTTTCCTTCTCTAGAGAGCCAGAATCGGTCAAGGCTCAAAAGTTGTGGAAGACAAGACATCCAACTCCATCTCCAAATTTGACAACAACGGGAACCGTGATCGCATGAAACTTTCCGACTTCAACTTCCTGATGGTGCTGGGGAAAGGCAGCTTCGGAAAGGTTTGTGCCGCCCTTCGGGTTCTCTTCCATTGTTGACTAGGATCCAGCCTTCTGCTTAGCCATAGTTTGCTTGAAGATGGTTGACCAAATACTCACACCATGAGGCCAAGGTTGAGAAACACCACACTAAGCCCAAACAACACAAACCATATTATGTTGTTTTCGGGATGTTGTTTTTCCAGGTGGGTTACAATTTGCACAGATTGTCCATGCCACCTTGGCTCTCGATCCTAGAAAGAAGGTCCGAACCTATGGGATCGCCTTCTGCTGCACGAATCCCAGCGGCCGAGTAGGTCCCACAGAGTTGGCCTTCTTCGGGTCCTGTCGATTAAACAATGTCGTCTGTTGTGGTTCAGCCTGAGGCTGCTCAGGGACCGGCTGTGTCTCTGCTGGCTCCATGCCCGGAGGAGGATGACAGTGAAGAGGAGGGGGCTGAACAGTCAGACGGGGGAGAGGAAAGTCAGGAATGGGACGAAGGAGAACAGCATGAGAGCCCCGGGGGGGGGGGGGCCTCTCCCCAGCCAGTAGCTTGGAGTCATTAGGTGATGAAGCACAAGCCGTCATTGACATGCGACAGAGACGGTCAGATCAAAGAAAGGAGCAATTAAAGAAGTATTATCAGCACTGAATTAGGAACAGCTGGGCTTGGGTGTGGTCCTCCTTAGCAGGGTTTAAAAGGCAGGCAAGCCCTTGAAGCCATGTGGAGTGTTATCAGTTGGAGTTACGGTGTCCTGCTTTGTTCTCGGCGTCTCTGTTCCTGGCTTGTGGTCCAGCAGTTTGGAAGACCCGTGGGAGGTGTAGGTCTGCTATCTACAGCCTCGTCTTGGCAGCAAGAATCCTGTATTGCTGCATGGACTTTTGCCTTCGTGGATATATCTGAAGATACAGCATTTTCCTGTTTGTAAGGACATTTTCTGTTACCTGTGTTTTTCTTGAATTTTATAAACTGCCTTTGCCTTTTACCGGTGTGTCTGGCTTCTCTTTTTGGGTTGGTATTGGCTTCCAGAGTGACCCAGACAGAACATCGTCTGGCGGGACCTAGGGGAAAAGCCTTCTCTATGGCGGCCCCGGCCCTCTGGAATCAACTCCCCACAGAGATTCGAATTGCCCCCACCCTTTTTGCCTTCCGCAAGATGTTGAAGACCCATTTATGTCACCAGGCATGGGGGGACTAACTCTGTCCCCCATCCTTCTGACTTTAGCATTTGAGAGTGGCGTGATTGTGTAGAGTTGATTGGTTTTTAGTAGTAATGGGTTTTTAATTTAGTTTTTTTTAATATTGGATTTGTATTATACTGTATTATTGTTGCTGTTGTGAGCCGCTCCGAGTCCTCAGAGAGGGGCGGCATACAAATCTAATAAATTATTATTAAATTAAATTATTAACTGGTGCTTCAAACCACGTCTTTTGGGGAGATGAGCTGCCTCTGGGGTTTGGCTTGTAGCCTGTGTGATCCCACCCTAGCCTCTGTACAAGGCTTGCCTGTGAAAAGATTCTATAGCGGTACGAAGCCTTCCCATATCTCTCCCCTTTTAATTTTGCACACCGGGAAATTATAGCGTTGCCATCCATGGCAGCAATTCCATACGGCAGGTGGCATTTGGCAGGGCCTGGAAACTCTCCAGGCTTGGGAAGCAGGGTCTCAAGAGATAAGCAGCACGGGGTGGGCCCAGGAGGGAAGCAGAAGGGGAGGGTTTGGTGGTTACTGGTGCCTGATCTCCAAGGATGGCTTTGTCCAGATATCCAGAGCTGTGCTGCAGGACTTGACAAGATACCAGAATTTATAGTGTGGCAATTTAGGAACCAGTGCAGAGAAATAATGAAGACACTTTTGTAGAAAAACAGTAGTAAATGGTTTTACACTTCGGTGCAAGCAAAATATCTTCTGTCTTAGTCTTCTAGTTACAGGAACAAACTTTGCTTTAACTATAGGTAGTAACATCCAGGTTTCTCCGTAGCAATAGCCGCCCTGAGTCTGTGGAGAGGGGCGGCATACAAATCCAATTAATAATAATAATAATAATAATAATAATAATAATAATAACAACAACAACAACAACAATAATAATAATAATAATAATAATAATAATAATACGGTTCTAACTAGTGATGGGTGAACCGAACCCGCACAATTCGGGTCCGTACCGAATTTTGCAGTGTTTGGTATGCCAAATACGAACCCAATTTTTTTTCAAACTTCGGGCAAAGTTCAGGGTCGTGTTTGGCGTTCAGAGCTTTAGGAGATTCCATGGAATCCAGGAAGTGATCACCTTGGCGTCTTTAGCAACCTGCTTTTGATGTCAAAGCTCCGCCCCCGGAATCTCTTCGTGGGAGGGATTCCCCGTTCGGGTTCGGCCGAATTTTGTGTAAATTCGTCTGAATTTGCCAAATCCGAACACCGTTGGGTTCGCCCATCACTAGTTCTAACTCAATAATTAACTCACGCTCAAAAGTGCTCCAGCCAGCCAATTAACAATATTATCACCAACAACAGCAACAGCTAACAATCATTGTAAAGTTGCTTTGCATTTTATAATGCTCTGGCCCAATCAGGTTACGGTTTACACCCTATGACTCCGCATTCATTACTGTTTAACATGCTTCTTTTACCTTATGTGGTAACATAATGGAATATCACCTAGGATTGAGCTAATCCTTCACAGGCTTTTCATTTCCAAAATCTAGTCCCGGGGTCTCCAACCTTGACAAGTGGCTGAGGAACTCTGGGAATTGAAACATAGAAACATAGAAGATTGACGGCAGAAAAAGTCCTCATGATCCATCTAGTCTGCCCTTATGCTATTTCCTTTATTTTATCTTAGGATGGATCTCTGTTTATCCCAGGCGTGCTTAAATTCAGTTCCTGTGGATTTACCAACCACGTCTGCTAGAATCTCCTAATCCACAAACTAGAAAAAAATGGAGTAGACTACTACACATGTAGATGGATAAACAGTTGGCTGACCAACCGCACCCAACGAGTTGTCCTCAACGGCACCAAATCCACATGGAAAAAAGTAGACAGTGGAGTACCACAGGGCTCTGTCCTGGGTCCTGTACTCTTTAACATCTTCATCAACGACCAGGACGAGGGAATAAAAGGGGAACTAATAAAATTTGCAGATGACACCAAGCTGGCGGGGGTAGCCAACACCCTTGAGGACAGGCTCAGAGTACAAGAAGACCTAGACAGACTGTCACAGTGGGCCCATACCAACCAAATGAGGTTCAACACCGACAAATGCAGAGTCCTCCACCTCGGCAAAAAGAACCCTAGACATACATACAGCCTGGGAGATACCCCACTCAGCAGTAGTGACTGCGAAAGAGATCTTGGAGTCTTGGTGGACAATCAATTAAACATGAGTCAGCAATGTGCAGCAGCAGCCAAAAAAGCCAACTCAATCCTAAGCTGCATCAACAGAGGAATACGCTCCAAGACCAGGGAAGTACTAATACCACTCTACTATGCCCTGGTCAGACCCCACCTGGAGTACTGCATCCAATTTTGGTCACCTCACTACAAAAAAGACATCGAAACTCTGGAGAAGGTGCAAAAAAGAGCAACCAAAATGATTAGGGGACTCGAAACCAAGACTTACGAAGAGAGATTGAGAGAACTGGGCATGGACAGCTTAGAAAAAAGAAGGTCTAGAGGGGACATGATAGCAGTTTACAGATACTTGAGGGGTTGCCACGGTGAGGAGGGGGTCTCTTTATTCCCCAGGGCACCAGAGGTCCGGACGAGGAACAACGGTTGGAAGCTGACCAAGGAGAGATTCAACCTGGAAATAAGGAAGAACTTCCTGACGGTCAGAGCAATCAACCAATGGAACTGCCTGCCAGGGGAGGTGGTGAACTCCCCAACTCTGGACACCTTCAAGAGGAGATTGGACTTCCATTTGGCTGAGGTGCTGTAGGGTTTCCTGCTCAGGCAGGGGGTTGGACTCGATGATCTAACGGTCCCTTTCAACTCTATTAATAAATAAATAAATAAATAAATAAATAAATAAATAAATAAATAAATAAATAAATAAATAAATAAATAAATAAATAAATAAATAAATAAATAAATAAATAAATAAATAAATAAATAAATAAATAAATAAATAAATAAATAAATAAATAAATAAATAAATAAATAAATAAATAAATAAATAAATAAGTTTGTTCCAAGCCTTTACTACTCCTTCAGTCAAATAATATTTTCTCACATTGCTTCTGATCTTGAAGTCCACAAGGGTTAAAGTTGCCAAGGTTGGAGACCTCTCGTCTGGTCCATTTAAATTTCTCTGTTTTTTCCACTCCAGAGATTGTTTTCTGGTGCATCCATCTTTCTGTAGTACAGCATGCTGTTTGAGCCTCATCTGCCAGTTTATTTCTTCAGGATTTGCTAGGTCACAATTGAATAAGGATTTACATTATTTGCCCTCATTTCCAATTGACTACGCATCATTGATATACGGAACTGTTTTTCTTTGGTTTGTTATCTCGATGTGGGAACAGATCTGTGAGAAGGATTTTGTTAAAGCATTCTTCGACTCTGGGGGAGAATAGGAGATTGGGTGTCACAGCTACTGCTCTCGGAGGCAGAAATAACAGCGTGAAGCAATCTTGGGATATACAGAAGGGAATGAAATTTAATAAGAGACAAATGGAAAGTTCTTCACTCAGGAAACAAAAGTTAAACGCTCAAGTGCAGAATACAGGATTCCTCAGTCAGAGCAGTTGATTGTGTTCAGTGTTACTACAATTATTCATTGATTTATTGATTTATTGATTTATTGATTTACTGATTTACCGATTTACTGATTTATTGATTTATTGATTTATTGATTTAGAAACATAGAAGTCTGACGGCAGAAAAAGACCTCATGGTCCATCTAGTCTGCCCTTATACTATTTTCTGTATTTTATCCTAGGATGGGTATATGTTTATCCCAGGCATGTTTAAATTCAGTGACTGTGGATTTATCTACCACGTCTGCTGGAAGTTTGTTCCAAGGATCTACTACTCTTTCAGTAAAATAATATTTTCTCATGTTGCTTTTGATCTTTCCCCCAGCTAACTTCAGATTGTGTCCCCTTGTTCTTGTGTTCACTTTCCCATTAAAAACACTTCCCTCCTGAACCTTATTTAACCCTTTAACATATTTAAATGTTTTGATCATGTCCCCCCTTTTCCTTCTGTCCTCCAGACTATACAGATTGAGTTCATGAAGTCTTTCCTGATACGTTTTATGCTTAAGACCTTCCACCATTCTTGTAGCCCGTCTTTGGACCCGTTCAATTTTGTCAATCTCTTTTTGTAGGCAAGGTCTCCAGAACTGAACACAGTACTCCAAATGTGGTCTCACCAGCGCTCTATATAGCAGGATCATAATCTCCCTCTTCCTGCTTGTTATACCTCTAGCTATGCAGCCAAGCATCCTACTTGCTTTCCCTACCGCCTGACTGCACTGTTCACCCATTTTGAGACTGACAGAAATCACGACCCCTAAATCCTTCTCTTCTGAAGTTTTTGCTAACACAGAACTGCCAATACAACAAATCAATTTATTGATTTAGTCAAAATATATACAAGATAGGAGGTATCGGTATAAGTAAAAACATAAACAAAGTAAATACAGATAAATCAGAGCAGTAGGACAGGGCCCAATGGTCTGTTTATGCGCACCTCTTAGAGGTGAGGTCAACAGTAGGCAGTCTAAGGTTAAAGGTTTGGAGGTTTGGAGAAGAAGCCACAGAGTCAGGTAGTGCATTCCAGGCATGGATCCCTCTGTTGCTGAAGCTGTATTTTCTGCAGTCAGGTTTCGAGCGGTTTACGTTGAGTTTGTATCTATTGTGTGCTCATATATTGTTGCGGTTGAAGTTGAAGTTTTCATTGACAGGTAAGGACATTGTGGTAAATGATTTTATGAACAATGTTTAGGTTAGATCGAAGGCAACGTAGCTCTAAGCTATCTAAGCCCAAGTATCAAGGTTTTAGAAGATGTTGGATAACCATTTATCTGAAATAGTGTAGGGTCTCCTGCCTAAGCGGAGGGTTGGACTAGAAGACCTCCAAGGTCCCTTCCAACTCTGTTGTTGTTGTTGTTGTTGTTGTTGTTGTTGTTGTTATTATTATTATTAATATTATTATGCCATCAATACCTGGCTTATCTGGCAGGCTTGGAACTAGGATTGACTGCAAGTATGAAAGGTTTTTGTAGGATATTATTGTTTTTATTATATCTTTATTTATATTGATTGATTGATTGATTGATTGATTGATTGATTGATTGATTGGATTTATATGCTGCCCCTCTCCGCAGACTCGGGGCGGCTAACAACAATGATAAAAAACAACATGTAACAATCCAATTTAATAAAACAACTAAAAACCCTTATTATAAAAACCAAACATACACACAAACATACCATGCATAACTTGTAATGGCTTAGGGGAAGGAATATCTTAACTCCCCCATCCCTGATTTTATCGCTATATTGTTATCGTTGTTGTATTTATGATTATTGTTAGCTGCTCTGAATCCTTTTTTGGAGTGACAGGCATATAAGTACAAATAATAAAATAAATAAATAAAATAGATCTCTTGCTTCCCGTTTGTTTGCTCTGGGTGTGGCAGGTCACTCAAGGGCATTCTGCTTCCACCAAGGGATTTCCCTCTGTGCACCTGGGAGGAGAGTCCAAGGGCCAGGTGGAGAGCTGGGAGGAGAAAGGGAATGGAGCCCCTCCCTTAGGAAACCAGGTTGCAACGCCTTGGTCTCTTCAGCCTTGAAAGACGGCGTTTAAGGGGGGCTGACTTGATCGAAGTGTATAAAATCATGCATGGGATAGAAAAGGGTGATAGAGAAAAATCATTTTCTCTATCACACAATACTAGGATGAGGGGTCACTCCCTAAAGCTCATAGGTAAGAAAGTGAGGACAAATCAAGGGAAATATTTCTTCATATTACTTGGTTGATGGAATTCCCTTCCAGAAGAGGTTGTGACAGCTGTCAGCCTGGAGAGCTTCAAGGCAGGATTAGACAGATTCATGGATGCCAAGTGTATCGGTGGTTATTGAAATGGATGTCGATGTGCTGCCTCTATGTTGGTTGAGGTAGGCAGGGTTCCCTGGGGTCCCATTTGTTAGGGGTCAAGGGAAAGGGAGGGTTTTGCCTTCCCTTTATGCTCAAGATCCCCATGGACAATTGGTGGGCCACTGTATGACACAAAATCCTGGACTCCATGGGCTTTGGCCTGATTTAGCATGGTGCTTCTTATTTATTTATTTATTCAATTTTTTTATGCCACCCTTCTCTTTAGACTCAGGGCGGCTTGTTAGCAATAGCACCTTTCTTAAACAGAGCCAGCATATTCCCCCCACAATCCATGTCCTCATTTTACCCACCTTGGAAGGATGGAAAGATGAGTCAACCTTGAGCCGGTGATGAGATTTGAACCGCTGATCTGCAGATCTAGCAGTCAGCTTTAGTGGCCTGCAGTACTGCACTCTACCCACTGCGCCACCTCGGCTCTTATGTTCTTATATGTTCTTAACTGACTGCACCCTGAGGAGCCTCAGAGGGTGCCAGGGCTTCCCTGGTGGTGACTCTCTGCATGCCAGAATAATTTGTTCCCAGTGTCGATTCTATTGGGAGGAGAGATGTGAGCTGAGGTGGCCTGGCAGGGCTTCCTTCCAAAGCAACTGTCCCAGCAAATTGAAGCCGTGTGTCTTAATAATTGGCAGGGTGACGATGGAACTTTTTCAGGAGGTTTCCTTGGCCTTGATTGTGATTCACAGTGGAAAATGACCCTGTCAGGAAGTGTTGCAGTTTTGGTCCATTATAGTAAATCTATAAGCCATGGCAGAGAAGTGCCAGAGAAGCCCTGGGAGGAGAGCCATGGGCTGGCTTGCCCTGCGGAGTGGCCCCCTCTACTTGCCAAGCATGTGGCTTGGCCTCTATCCTGCACCCACAGCTGGACTGCAGCTTTGTTCATCTAGACCTGGGCTGGTTTACTGGGCAAAGGAGGGGGCCTTTTTTGGAATGGCCAATGGTTTTTTTCTTCCTCCATGGAGGAGCTGGTTTGGACGAGAGGGAATTTGCCAAGCAACCCTCCCCTTCCGTCCCCCTTCCCTAGGGTGGGTGGGCCAAGTCCAGATGCCGGGCCCCTCCCCAACCCTTCCCTCTCCTCCCCTTCCCTCCCCCCCAACACTTCCCCTCCCCTTCCTTCCCCTAGGGTGGGTGGGCCAAGTCCAGATGCCGGGCCCATCCCCAACCCTTCCCTTCCCTCTCCTCCCCTTCCCTCCCCCAACCCTTCCCCTCCCCTCAGATTGTGCCCCCTTGTTCTGGGGTTCACTTTCCTATTAAAAACACTTCTCTCCTGGACCTTATTTAACCCTTTCACATATTTAAATGTTTCGATCATGTCCCCCCTTTCCCTTCTGTCCTCCAGACTATACAGATGGAGTTCATGAAGTCTTTCCTGATCAGTTTTATGCTTAAGACCTTCCACCATTTTTGTAGCCCGTCTTTGGGCCCATTCAATTTTATCCATATCTTTTTGTAGGTGAGGTCTCCAGAACTGAACACAGGATTCCAAATGGGGTCTCACCAACGCTCTATACAGCGGTATTACAATCTCCCTCTTCCTGCTTTTTTTCTACTGGTTCTGCGTACCTGACCAATATTTTTCTACCGGTTCTGCAAACATCACTATATCCATAGGAGCCCATCCCTGATCCCGATCATTCCCAAATTCTATGACACAATGAAACGTGGTAGGCAGAAAAAAAATCCCCTGTCTCTCTTTCTGCATCTGAAGCTATTAGTGTTTCCAGGCAGGGAGGATTGAAGTTAAGGAATTAGGACAAAGGGGAAAACAAAATATTTATCTACAAGGCTGCACGCACGTCAGCAGTAGTTTGGAAGCACAGAAGCCCTCTGCTGTTCATTATTTACTTACTCAATTTATATAACTGCCCACTCATGAGTGACTCTGAGCATCTAACAGGGTTAGAAATGTCACTGCAGCAATAAAAGAATAAAACACACAGCATGTCAGGAACAAAGCACCATCTGTTTACCGTGGATGTATCTGTCATCCTGGAGGAAGAATCAAATCTTGAACCCAACAGTCTCCTTGGACCCAACAGGGTCAGGGGGCCACTGAATCTCAAGAAGATACTTTTAGGCAGGTGCTGGGTCAGAGAGGTTGTGCCTTCGGGGTCCCATAGGGTGATTCTATTTAGTTGATGGGACCCAAGGCAAGTTAGAACAATAAATCAAGTGGAATGACTTGTCTCCATTACCCTGGGGGGGGGGTATTGACCCCATCATATTGGCGCTCCAACTCCAACGGTCCTTGCAAGAAGCCGATTATCTAGGTCCTCAGCAGTCAGGATTCAGGCCCGGCTACAGCACGGAAACTGCTTTGGTCGCATTGATGGATGATCTCTGGTGGGCCCGGGACAGGGGTTTATCCTCTGTCCTGGTGCTTCTTGACCTCTCAGCGGCTTTCGATGCCATCGACCATGGTATCCTCTTCCCAGGGGAAGAGCCTTCTCTGTGGCGGTCCCAACCCTCTGGAACCAGCTCCCCCCTGAGATTAGAACTGCCCCCACCCTCCTTGCCTTCCGCAAACTCCTTAAAACCCACCTCTGCCGTCAGGCATGGGGGGACTGAAATATCTTCCCCAGGTCTATACTGTTTCTGTATGGTATGTTGTGTGCATGTTTTTTAAATTATGGGTTTTTAGCTTTCTAAATATTGAATTTGTATTATATATTGTTTTCTGCTGCTGTTGTGAGCTGCCCCGAGTCTGCGGAGCGGGTCGGCATACAAATTTAATAAATAAAACAAATAAATAAATCAGAGAGGGTTCGCAACTTGGACATCCTCCTCAATCCACAGCTAACATTGGAGCACCATCTTTCAGCTGTGGCAAGGAGGGCAACGCCCAGGTTCGCCTGGTGCACCAGTTGCGGCCCTATTTGGACCAGGAGTCACTGCTCTCAGTCACTCATGCCCTCATCACCTCAAGGCTCGACTACTGCAACGCTCTCTACGTGGGGCTACCTTTGAAAAGTGTTCGGAAACTCCAGATCGTGCAGAATGTGGCGACAAGAGCAATCATGACCTTTCCTAGATATGCTCATGTTTCATCAACACTCCGTGGCCTGAGCTGGCTGCCGATCAGTTTCCGGTCACAATTCAAAGTGTTGGTTATGACCAATAAAGCTCTACATGGCATCGAACCAGAATACCTTCAGGACCGCCTTCTGCCGCACGAATGCCAGCGGCCGATTAGGTTCCACAGAGTCGGCCTTCTCTGGGTCCCGTCGACAAAACAGTGTCGTCTGGCGGGACCCAGGGGAAGAGCCTTCTCTGTGGCAGCCCCAACCCTCTGGAATCAACTCCCCCCCGGAGATTAGGACTGCCCCCACCCTCCTTGCCTTTCGTAAACTCCTGAAAACCCACCTATGTCATCAGGCATGGGGAAATAGATATACCCCTCGGCTGTTCCGCTTTATGTATGATTTGCTTGGATTGCATGATTGTTCTTAATAAGGGTTTTAAATATTGTTTTTAATATTGGATTTGTATACTGTATTGTTTGTTGTGAGCCGCTCTGAGTCCTTGGAGAGGGGCTCCATACAAATCTAATAAATAATAATAATAATAATAATTATTATTATTATTATTATTATTATTATTATCGCTGCAACGTTGGAAGTTTTTAAAGAGGGATCGAATAACCATTTGTCTGAAATTATATAGGGCAGTGATGGCGAACCTTTCTTTTCCTCGGGTGCCAAAAGAGTATAGCCGTGTGCTATCGCGCATGTGTGAGTGCCCATTTTCCATAATTCAATGCCTGGGGAGGGCAAAAACAGCTTCCCACTCCCCCAGAGACCCTCTGGAGGTCGGAAAAGTCTGGTTTCCCAACTTCTGGTGGGCCCAGTAGGCTTGTGTTTTGTCCTCCCCAGACTCCAAAGGCTTTCCTGGAGCTTGGGGAGGGTAATCCCTCCCCCGGCCCCGTGGAGGCTCTCTGGAAGCCAAAAACACCCTCCCAGAGCGTCTCTGTGAGAGCCAAAAATCTGCTGGCCAGCAACACATGCATGTTGGAGCTGAGCTAGGGCAACAGCTCACATGCCGTCAGATATGGCTTTGACATCATACGAATTTCATTGCATGGGTATACTGTGTAAATACAGTGGTATCTCTACTTACGAACTTCATTCGTTCCATGACCAGGTTCTTAAATAGAAAAGTTTGTAAGAAGAAGCAATTTTTCCCATAGGAATCCATATAAAAGCAAATAATGTGTGTGATTGGGGAAACCACAAAGAGGGTGGAGGACCTGTTTCCTCCCAGGAGATTCCTAGAGGGGCCCCACTGAGGCTTCTCCCCACCTTTTCCGGCCCTGTTTCCTCCCAGGAGATTCCTAGAGGGGCCCCACTGAGGCTTCTCCCCACCTTTTCCGGCCCTGTTTCCTCCCAGGAGATTCCTAGAGAGACCCCACTGAGGCTTCTCTCTGCTTTTTCTGGCCCTGTTTCCTCCCAGGAGATTCCTAGAGAGACCCCACTGAGGCTTCTCCCTGCTTTTTCTGGCCCTGTTTCCTCCCAGGAGATTCCTAGAGAGGCCCCAAGGAGGCTTCTCCCTGCCTTATCCAGATACAGTTTTGGAGGCTCAGCTTTGTAAGTGGAAAATGGTTCTTGAGAAGAGGCAAAAAAATCTTTAACACCCGATTCTTATCTAGAAAAGTTTGTAAGTAGAGGCGTTCTTAGGTAGAGGTACCACTGTACATACAATGACAGTAAAGTATTTATTTATTTATTTATTTATTTATTCATTCATTCATTCATTCATTCATTCATTCATTTATTTATTTATTTATTCTGACCAGGTAGAGAGTCCTTAACTCTCTTCCTCTGGTCCACCCCCAGGGAAATAGAGAGGAAACCAGGTAGAACTTGATCAAACTCAGCAACCAATCCTGAATCACAAAGGTTAACCATGACACCAATGAAGAGTGCATGACAAACAAGGTTTGTTAAACAAATAGTTTCTTTGGATCAGGGGTTCTTGAGCTGTGGATGAGGTCACAGGGGTGTGTGCATGCTCATGGCAACCCTGGTGAAATAAATATTCAGTCATTAAGAGTAAGTGTGATCGTTATTTATTGCACAAGCTTGACACCAGTTAAATCATTTGTTTTATTGGAGGGGAGATGAAATATCATTTCATTTATCATTTTGGGGGAGTTGTACTTTTCCAAGCTATTACTCAAATTATAGAATATGGAAGAAAGAGGGAACATACACACACACACCGATACACACACGCACAAACACACCAAGAGAAGGCAACGCTCATATGAAATGTAAAAAAAGAATCAATAGATCATCCTACCACACTAATTGCTCTTTACTTCTTTTGAAAAAGATCTCCAGTCTTCTGGAGTGAGCAGATATAATAAATTGAATAAATAGAAACATAGAAGATTGACGGCAGAAAAAGACCTCAGGGTCCATCTAGTCTGCCCTTATACTATTTCCTGTATTTTATTTTAGGATGGATCCATATTTATCCCAGGCATGTTTAAATTCAGTGACTGTAGATTGACCAACCACGTCTGCTGGAAATTTGTTCCAATCATCTACGACTCTTTCAGTCAAATAATATTTTCTCACGTTGCTTTGGATCTTTCCCCCAACTCACCTCAGATTGTGCCCCCTTGTTCTTGGGTTCACTTTCTTAATTAAAAACACTTCCCTCCTGAACCTGATTTAACCCTTTCACATATTTAAATGTTTCGATCATGTCCCCCCTTTCCCGTCTGTCCTCCAGACTAGACAGATTGAGTTCATGAAGTCTTTCCTGATACGTTTTATGCTTAAGACCTTCCACCCTTTTTGTAGCCCGTCTTTGGACCCGTTCAATTTGATCAATCTCTTTTTGTAGGTGAGGTCTCCAGAAGTGAAGACAGTATTATTCCAAATGTGGTCTCACCAGCGCTCTATATGGTTATCATCCTCATTATAATAGTAGATCTCAGCAATTGAGTCCATCACAGAGGATGGGCAGGTTGGAGAGAGATCAAACTGAGGCTCCTGCTTGGATGTCATTAGGCAGGATTCGCTTGTCTTCTTCTGTTACGGTCATATTCACAGGTTGTGCCACTGTGTCAAAAGGGTTGTGTGGGAACACCTGCCCTCAATTTGTGCTTTTGGGTAGGTCACAGGCCAAGGGGTGAATGTTCCTCTGTGTCTATGGAAACCAGAAGTGTGGGGCCAGGGAAAGGGACGGGTGATTCTCCAAAGATGTAATCTACAGGGTACATTTGAAAAGTAATGCATTTTTTAAAAAAAGTAATTTATTGAACAGATTTGTACAAACACTTAAAATTCTTCAAAGTACTGTCCTTGGGCCTCTACACATTTTTCCCAGTGACTCTGACATTACCGGTACGCACCCTGGAAGGCGTCTTCGGGGACCTCTCGCAAGGTCTTTGTCATGGCTGATTGGTTCTATGGATGAAAAACGGGTTCCTTTCAGGGTTGGAAACAAAAAGAAGTCTGCTGGACTATAGGGGGGTGAGTGGGGCAGTGTTGGCACCTAGTGTTTGGCCAGGAACTCTCGGATTCGTAGCGTGTTGTGGCAAGCTTCATTTTTTCATCCATAGAAGAGATCCAATCAGCCGTGATGAAGACCTTGCAAGAGGTCCCCGAAGACGCCTACCAGGGTGTGTACTGGTCATGGCAGAGTTGCTGGGGAAAATGTGTAGAGGCCCAAGGATAGTACTTTGAAGAATTTTAAGTGTTTGTGCAAATCTGTTCAATAAATTAGTTTTTTTTTAAAAATTGCATTACTTTTCGAACGCACCCTGTATATTAAAACTGGATGTCGAGCTGCTTCAATCGGAATTTAAGAAAAATAAAACCCAGAGTCCATTTTGAACTTCAAAAGTGAATTTATCAAAATCAGAACTGAAAACAACCAAAGTAAAGCAAAGACTGAGAAAAAAGGCGCGATACAAGCTCATATCAAAATACGTCACTTGTGCACACCCCCTGGAGAATAGCCAATCCCCATTGTCCATCTCTGGTGGACGCATCTTCACAGCCACATCACACTTATGGAATGCAACTTCTAACGGTCTTCTCCTGGTCACCTGTTTTCCAGGAAAGCGAACGTTATCCCGCTCTGTGTTAGGAAAGCAAAACTTATTTGGGCCTCCTGAAAACTTCCCCGCCCAAAAACCAATGCCCACCTCCTGTTACTCATGGCAATCGAAGCATGTGTAGAGAAGAAGCATAGAGGTTGATACTAAACACAATCTATTTACGGGGACTGTTTCCTGCCGCATACTTCCTAGAGACCAATAAGAGTTGGCCTCCTCCGGGTCCCGTCGACAAAGCAATGCAGGTTGGCAGGGCCACAGGGGAGGGCCTTCTCTGTGACTGCCCCGGCTCTATGGAACCAACTATCCCCCGATGTCTGTACGGTTCCCAGCCTACTGGCCTTCCGTAAGGCCACGAAGACCTGGCTTTTCTGGCAGGCTTAGGGGCCATGAACTAACAACTGTCAAGGCCACATTGTATGAATGGTATGTATGTATGGGATTATGACTGCCTTATATTAATTGGGTTTCTTTTAATATGGGGTTTTACATAGTTTAGATCAGTGATTTTCAACCTTTTTTGAGCCGCGGCACATTTTTTACATTTACGAAACCCTGGGGCACATTGAGCGGGAGGGGGGGGTGGCTAAAAAAAGTTTGAAGAAAAAAATTCTCTCTCTTCCTCCCCTTTGCTCTATTTCTTTCTCCCTCCCTCTTTCTCTCCCTTCCTTCCTCTTTCTCTTCCTTCCTCTCTTTTTTGCTCTCTTTCTCCCTCCCTATGTCCCTCTATGTCTTTCTCTCTCTCCTTCCCTCCCTCTCTCTCTCTCTCTCTCTCTCTTGCTTTCTTTCTCTCTCTTTTTCTCCCTCTCTTTTTCTTTCTCTTGTTCTTTCTCTCTCTCTTGCTTTCTTTCTCTTTAGTTCTTTTTCTCACTCTCTCGCTCTTTCTCTCTTGCTTGCTTTCTCTCTCTCTCTTGCTTTCTTTCTCTCTTGCTTTCTTTCTCTCTGAGCTTCGCGGCACACCTGACCATGTCTCGCGGCACACTAGTGTGCCACGGCACACTGGTTGAAAAACACTGGTTTAGATTATATTCAGCTCCTATTTTATTGCTCTGTATCTATTTGTATTTCTATTTATATTATTATTGTAACCCGCCCTGAGTCCTTCGGGACTGGGTGGCATAGAAGTTGTATAAATAAATATATCTCTTTGCACTTGTTCTTGCTTGTTCCTGAGTAACATTGATTCAGGTTTTTTTAAAAACAGTTTTTATTAAACAGTTTTAAAAACAACATTTAAGTACAAACCACACATTCAAAAATAACATTTCGGACTAAAAGAATATTAAAGCATTCATTCAGATTATGACTGTTGACCAACCTGCTCAGCTTCCTCCTTGGGGAATGGAATAGGACAACTTGCCAGAGCCAACTCGTCACTGGACGACTCGCCATGGGACAATAAGCTGCAGGACAATTTAACAAATCTATTTAATTTAAAATATATATTTTTTTGCCACTCACATTTCATTCCGTCCTTTTTTGGGGGGAAAATGATGCTATTCCACCCTTTCTTTGATATTAGTGTAACTTCTGTCTTGCGGTGAGTTGGCCTGAATTGAGTTGACCCTGGCAAATTGCCCTAGAGCAGTGATGGTAAACCTATGGCACGGGTGCCACAGGTGGCACACGGAGCCATATCTGCTGGCATGCGAGCTGTTGCCCTAGCTCAGCTCCAATGTGCATGTGTGTGCCGGCCAGCTGATTTTTGGCTCACACAGAGGCTCCGGGAGGGTGTTTTTGGCTTCCAGAGAGCCTCCAGAGAAGGTGGGAGAGGGTGTTTTTACCCTGTCTTGGCTCCAGGGAAGCCTTTGGATGCTGGGGAGGGTGAAACATGAGTCTATTGGGCCCACCAGAAGTTGGGAAACAGGCTGTTTGCAGCCTCCGGAAGGCCTCCAGGGAGCAGGGAAAGCTGTTTTCACCCTTTCCAGGCATTGAATTATGGGTGTGGGCTTTCGTGCATGCGTAATAGCGTATACGCATGCTCTTTCGACATCGTAAGGAGTAAAAAGGTTCACCATCACTGCCCTAGAGCCTTGGGGACTTGACTGACCAGTGGAGTCCTGGGGCCTTGAGCTTGTGAAGTGTATGGACAGACATAATCCTCATTTACACCTTATTTTATCTTGTTCCAGGTGATGCTTTCGGAAAGGAAAGGAACGGATGAGCTTTATGCCGTCAAGATTCTGAAGAAGGACGTGGTCATCCAAGATGATGATGTGGAGTGCACCATGGTGGAGAAACGAGTGCTGGCCCTGGCCGGAAAGCCCCCCTTCCTCACCCAGCTTCATTCTTGCTTCCAAACCATGGTAAGCCCCCCCAACCCACACCCCACAACCCTCCATGCTGCAGAAGTTCCCCAACTGAGTTGAGAATCTTGTCCCTTGTGCTGGATATTTAACCTGGATGATCACAATTGCCTTGTGTAGAGTGTAAAAATCAAAGAAGACACTGGCAAACAAAAAGGGAGTCATATCATGAGCGAGAATGAGATACCCTCTGGAGATTGGAGAATCCCAGAGGCCGATAAGGTCCCACAGAGTTGGCCTTCTCCGGGTCACGTTGACCAAACAATGTCGTTTGGTGGGCCCCAGGGGAAGAGCCTTCTTTGTGGCGGCCCCGGGCCTCTGGAATCAACTCCCCCCCCCCCGGAGATTAGAACGGCCCCCACCCTCCTTGTCTTTCGCAAGTTACTCAAGACCCACCTATATCGCCAGGCATGGGGGAATTAAGACATCTCCCCCAGGCTTTCTTATATTTTATGTTTGGTATGTATGTGTTGTATGGTTTTTAAATTGTTGGGTTTTTTTAATGTAATTTTATTATTAGATTTGTTCCATTGTTATACTGTTTTTATTGTTGTCGTGAGCCGTCCTGAGTCTTCGGAGAGGGGCGGCATACAAATTTATTTTTTTTAAAAAAGATTGGACAGTGAGGCCAGTCTCAAATTATTATTATTATTAATAATAATAATAATAATAATAATAATAATAATAATAATAATACAGAGTTGGACGGGACAAAGTCCAACCCCCTGCTTAGGCTACTTCAGACAAATGGTTATCCAACATCTTCTTAAAATCTTCCAGTGTTGGAGCACTCACAACTTCTGGAGGCAAGTACTTCTATGGATTAATTGTTCTGATTGTCAGGAAATTTCTCCTTAGTTCTAAGTAAGGCTTTGGAGAATAGCCTTACTCAGATATTGGAAGACTGCTATCATGTCACCCCAGTCCTTCATTTCATTAAACTAGCCATGCCCAGTTCCTGCAACCGTTCTTCATATGTTTTCGCCTCCAGTCCCCTAATCATCTTTGTTGCTCTTCTCTGCACTCTTTCTAGAGTCTCAACATCTTTTTTACATTGTGGCGACCAAAACTGAATGCAGGATTCCACGTGTGGCCTGACCAAGGCCTTATAAAGTGGTATTAACACTTCATGTGATCTTGATTCTCTCCCTGCAGCCTAGAACTGTGTTGGCTTTTGTGGCAGCTGCTGCAAACTGCTGGCTCATATTTAAATGGTTGTCCACTAGGACTCCAAGATCCCTCTCACAGTTGCTACTGTTGAGCAAGGTGCCACATATACGGCGTCTGTGCATTTTGTTTTTCTTGCCTAAATGTAGAATCTTCCTTTTTTTTTTCACCTTTGAATTTCATTGGATTGGGAGTATTGAGCCTCCCAATTTTAGAAAAAAGAACAAATGGATTTGTGTAAAGGAGCCAAAAGTGTAAGAAGACCCCAGTTACACAACAGTTCTATGGAAGGGATGGTGACCCCATATGGGGCCAAAGCTGGAGAGCACCTGCAGAGGACCCTAAAACCCATAGCAATTCTGTCTTGTTAGGTGGGGCTGAAGGCTTCTTTTCCACATCCAGAATTTCCATAGCGGATGGATGGGGGGGTGGGAGCCTTCCCAATTTGGATGGGTGGAGTGATTAAGAATGAAAAATAAAAACCACAACAACATGAAGAATCAGAAATGAGGGGTAGAATATGTTCTGTCTGGGTCCCCCCAGACGCCAACACCAACCAAAAAGAGTAACCAGACACACTGGTAAAAAGCAAAGGCAGTTTATATACTGGAAAGCAAACACAGGTAACAAAAACTGTTCTTACAGACAGGAACACGATGAAGCTTCACAGAGGTTTCACGAAGGCCAGGCAATAAAACAGGATTCTTGCTGGCAAAAACAACACTGGAGATAATAAAACCCACGCCTCCCCCAAGTCTTTCAGCCTTCTAGGCCACAAGCCAAGATCAGAGACGCCAAGAATCGAAGCAAGGTCACAGGACTCCCAGTTGATAACTCTCCACAAGACTGTAAGGGCGGGCCTGCCTTTTCAACCCTGCTGAGGAGAACCACACCCAAACCCAGCTGTTGCCAATTCAGGGATGGAAATACCTTTCTAATTGGCCCCGTCTTTGAGCTGCTCTTCGCTGCCTCATTTCTATTATAGCCTGTGCGTCTTCATCCAATGAATCCAGGCTACTAGCTGGGGAGAGCCCCCCCCCCCCCGGGGGGGTCTCAGGCTGCTCTCCCTCCTCCTCTTCCTGACGTTCCTCTCCCCCGTCTGCCTGGTCCTCCCTCTCCTGGTCACTGTCCTCCTCCTCTGGGCATGGATCCGGCAGAGCTCCAGCCGGTCCCTGAGGAGCCTCAGGTTGAATCACAACAGAATATATCCACTTTAGTAATCTTAACTCTCGATTGCACACCCACGAAAGTCAACTGGATAGTTAACATAGATGTTCCCTTTCCTTTTAAAAAAAATCAAATAGATGCATATACTCTTACACACACCTAAGCATGTCAGGAATAAACTGAGCTTTAAACTGCAAACGGTGACAACGTAAATGAGGAAGAACTATCTATCTGCTATCTAAAACTATGATCTTTCCCAGCACTTATGCTATCTGTAAATGTGCATTATTTATATGTCCATCTATTTTTTTTCTTTTCCTTCTATCTTTCTTCCCTTTCCTTTTTTCTTTCCTCCTTTGGTTATATATTGTAGTGTTTTTAATGTATATATTTAATAAAGATCATTAAAAAAAAAGAATGAAGAACCCCAGGTGCCTTTAGTTTGGGGGGGGGTTCCTTTTACTCCCTCAAAGCAGCCAACTCTGCTACTGCAATGCAGTGATTTAAGATGCTGGATATTGGCAGCAGGAATTGGGGGTGGGGGGGCTGCAAAGGGCACGAAGGAGGAGTTTTCCCACCTCTGGCTCAGGGCAGTGAGCCATTCTCCACACAGCGATGGACGCCAGGCGCAGCGCCTGGAAAAGCACTTTCCCTCTGGCTGTTTCCAGCTGGCGGCTGATAAAGGCAGAGAGGCCATGCCGAGAGCCGCCCTTCCTCAGCAACAGCTCTTGGACAGGCAACAATGCAGGCTTAGAGGATTACCCTCCGACGTCAGCCCTGCCATTGGAGTTGGCAAAGCCTGCCAAACTCTCCCATCTTGGTGATGAACGGCCAGTGTGCTGAGATCCGCCTTGCCTGGCTTCTTTCTGACATCTGAAGTGTGTTTGGCAGAGGATTAGAGGGTGCAAACCTGCCCGGGGCTTAGCGCTAATCGGACCGGAGACATAATCCCAGGTTGTAGCAAAGAGGGTATTAGCAGCAGCCAGGCCAGAGGCAGAGGTGGATGAGAAGGAGCAGTTGTGCTCCTTCCAACAACAACAATAACAACAACAGCAACAACAACAACAACAACAACAATAATAATTTATTAGATTTGTATGCTGCCCCTCTCCAAAAACTCAGGGCATGGGGACTTTTTTTTTTTTTTGCAAAAAAAAAACTTTTACAAGGAGACTGCATGAGTCAAAAAGAGGGTGGGGAAAATATTTATGGACCCCTCACATCCTGGACACAAACTGTTTCAACTCCTACCCTCAAAACATTGCTAAAGAGCACTGCACACCAAGACAACTAGACACAAGAACAGTTTTTTCCCGAATGCCATCACTCTGCTAAACAAAGAATTCCCTCAACACTGTCAAACAATTTACTAAGTCCGTACTACTATTATTACTAGTTTTTTCTCATCATTCCTATCCCCCATCTCCTCCCACTTATGACTGTATGATTGTAACTTGTTGCTCATATCCTAAGATTTTTATTAATCTTGATTGTTTCTTCATTGCTTATTTGACCCCCATATGACAATCATTGTGTTGTACTTCATGATTCTTGACAAATCTATATATTTTGTATGTATACTGAGAGCATCTGCATCAAATTCCTTGTATGTCCAATGACACTTGGCCAATAAAATAATTCTATTCTATTCTGCTTTGCTCCAGCCAGTAGCTATAAATGAATGATGTACGAATGTTTATATTGGTGTTTTCAACTGTATTTTTATTATTGTATTTTTAAAAATGTTGTATACCACCCTGAATCTATTTGGAGAAGAGCAGCCTATAAATTTCAATCAATCAATTGAATTAATCAATCAATTAATTGAATTAATTAATTAATTAATTCCTACAGGACACAACCTTGGCCTGATTAATTTAAATTGTAACTAGATGGGTGGGCATTGGATTTGTTATTATGTACTGTTTTTTATTATTGTTGTGAGCCGCCCCGAGTTTGCGGAGAGGGGCGGCATATAAATCCAATAAACCTAAACCTAAACCTAACCTGATCCCCTCCACCGCAATCCTGAACTAAAAGAGCTCAGGGTAGCCAATTAAAAGACAACTCAAACCCTAAATCCACCCTTCCAACTTTGCCTCTCATCTCCTCTAATCTAGCAATGTCCTCATCTTCCTCCCCTCACCCCCCACGCACCCCCGAGCTCCATCTCCTCTCGCACCAGCTGTGCTTTCCTGCAATATGTCTAATCCCACAAAAGGAAGTCAAAGGGATTTTATTTTATTTTTTTTACTTTTTAATACCAAAAAAGGCAACCAAATCCTTCCTTTCATCAGGATTTAAGTTGTCTATTGCAGTGGCTGCAACAGAGTGACGGCGTTCTGGTTAAGGACTTGTCCTCTCGACTTTCTCGGCTCAGCTACACGGAATGGACACGGGGACAGCCTTCCTGCTGGCTCCAAAGTTCAGGACACAGGAGAGGCCGCAGAGGCAACGCTAAGGACACGATCAGGGGTGGGCTACTGCCTGGACAGCGGGGAACGCAGTGGGGCAGCGAAAATGGAGCTCCACCCCAGAGCATCCAATTTGCACCGAAAGATGTTGAAAGAAAATGCAGGGCGTCTTCTTTGGGCAGCCTCTGCGTTCTTCCCGAAAGCATTAAAAATCTCCAAAGCCGGCGATTCTGCTGCAAACAAAAGTGTCTAGGAAAAGTATAAGGAGATAAGATCTGGAATTAATTCTATGTGATCTGGGTTTTTGCCTCCCCCTCCTTTCCGAATGGCTGTAATATTCTCTAGAACAGAGGTCTTCATCGCTGGCTGGAGAATTCTGGGAGTTGAAATTCACAAGTCTTAAAGTAGCCAAGTTTGGGGACTCCCTGCTCTAGAAAAATAAGAATGAATAATGCTTGAAACCTAATGTTTTGCCAGAAGCTTTGTTTTTGTTTGGTAGTCTGCAGGTAGGAGGGTTAAGACTGTTATGTGGAATGGAGCATTTTGGGATGTTCACTCAGGCTGTGGAAGTAGTAAGGAACACTTTAGATTGTTGCTTTTGAGTAAGTGATGATTTTGTGAATGGCCATTTTAATCATGAAGGAAGGCACTTTTAGGACAGTGCTCAAAATGTGCTTTCCAAATTCTAAGTGAGATGTTTCTGTCCTTTCGCTGTGTTATAGCTGCTCACTTTTAGGATGGGGGTGAATTCCATGACCTGCTTGTTTTGAGTCCATTGATATGCATATTGTTTTGAGGTTCTTGGAAAATCCTTGGTCAAGTCACATGATTGTCAAGCCACTCCCAACAGGTCACATGGCTAGCAAGCCACTCCTACCTGTCACATGGCCAGCAAGCCACACCTACAAAATGAGCCACGCCCACAGTGTGGTAGTAAAAATTTTGGTAGCCCTTCACTGGCCACGATGGTACCATCCAAGCTTTTGAAAGGCATGGCACATTCTTTAGTTTCTTCTTCAAAGTGAGAAGAAAATGTTGCTCGAAGACCATACCAATTCTTAGCCATCAAATTAAATAGAAATAGAATCCCTTTCAGATGGCTAGTCCCTGAGAGTATGCTGGTAACTCTGGTTGATAAAAAATGTAGAATCACTTTAATTTTGATTTGATTTTATTGGATTTCTATGCCGCCCCTCTCCGTAGACTTGGGGCGGCTAACAACAGTAGTAAACAACATATGACAATCCAATATAAAGAGTTAAAAACCCTTATTGTAAAACCAAACATGCATACAGACATACCATGCATTAAAATTGTAAAGGCCTAGGGGGAAAGAGTATCTCAATTCCCCCATGCCTGGTGGCAGAGGTGGGTTTTAACAAGCTTACGAAAGGCAAGGAGGGTGGGAGCAATTCTAATCTCTGGGGGGAGTTGGTTCCAGAGGGTCGGGGCCGCCACAGAGAAGGCTCTTCCCCTGGGTCCCGTCAAGCGACATTGTTTAGTTGACGGCACCCGGAGAAGACCCACTCTGTGGGACCTAACTGGTCGCTGAGATTCATGCAGCAGAAGGCGGTCCCTGAGATAGTCTGGTCCGGTGCCATGATAGAAGACACCAAAAACTTTTACGATCAGGTGATAAAAAAATATCAAGGAACCGAACTCTGAAGATGACAAAGATAAAGGAAGTATTCACAAACTCAGTTCAGAAGACAACATTCTAGAAAAAGAAGCTGGAGGTAAAATGGTACGAGAAGAACATGGAAGAGAAGGTCCAACAAGGGCACAGACAGAGGCAAAGAAGGAAAAGAGAAGAGAACTTAGAAATTAGAACAAGAAGCGATGGGTGGAAACTAAACAAGGAGAGAAGCAACTTAGAACTAAGGAGAAATTTCCTGACAGTCAGAACGGTTGATCAGTGGAACAGAAGTTGCCTCCAGAAGTTGTGAATGCTCCAACACTGGAAAATTTTTAAGCAGATGTTGGGTAACTATTTGTCTGTAGGGTTTTCTGCCCAAGCAGGGGGTTGGACTAGAAGACCTCCAAGGTCCCTTCCAACTGGGTTGTTGTTGTTGTTGTTGTTGTTGTTGTTGTTGTTGTTGTTGTTGTTCTTATTATTAGTGTTAGTATTATTTTAAATCGCAACACGATGAAATAACATTACTATCAGTTAACATTAATGGATTAACACACACACACCCTCTCAAAAGGAAAAAGATTTTTCATAAACTATTACGACAAAACCCCAATGTAACATATCTTCAGGAAACACATGTCGAAAAAGAAGACACTGCCATTCTACAATTTCTCAGGCTGGGTGAATCCTTTTCATCTCTCACACCAGTTTTAAAAAGAGGTATTGTCATCTATGCCAAATCAAAACTTAAACCAAAATTAACTTATGCCGGCGAAAACGGACGAATACTCATAATACAAATTATAATAGGAGTCAAAAAACCCCCACTATGGTAGCAGTCTACGCTCCCTCGATCAAGCAGATTTGCAATTTTTTGCAGATTTACATTAAATTTTTTTAGAGAAAATGTTGCTGACCAAGGCACCCAAGAGGCCCAGTGTGGTGGCCTCGTTGGCTTCTTTTGACCTTGGTTAAGCATCCTCCACCGTTTTTCTCCCTTTTTTCTCTCTCTCAGGACCGCTTGTATTTTGTGATGGAGTACGTGAACGGTGGTGACCTGATGTACCAAATCCAACAGGTCGGGCGATTCAAGGAGCCCCATGCTGTGTAAGTCGCCACTCCACTCCGGGGCATTGCCAGGGCAGAGGGGGAGGGGGGGAGGCGTGAGGATTTCTGTCATTTCCCTCTCCCTTTGAGGACCAATGATGCCAAGGGCCTCCTGTGCTGTGGGGGGCCTGAGTTGGCTCCTCTTGACCTCTCTGTGACTCTCCTTTCTTGACCGGCAGGTTCTATGCAGCCGAGATCGCTGTGGGCCTTTTCTTCCTGCACTGCAAAGGGATCATTTATCGGTAGGTGGGCTGCTTTCCTCTCTACGACTTTCCAATCTTGTAATTCCCAGACTCTGCTGCCGGCGAAGCCTTCCTCCTCTCGGCAACCCCACTGGGTGATGTGCTACGTACTTTCTCTTGCACACCATGATGCTCGTCTTGCGAAATCCCTTTGAAGCATGCACAGCCAAGCACATGTACAGGAGGTAGACAAAAAAATGGAAACACATTGAAAATCCAGCGTGGTGATGATTAAGTGGCTCGTGGCTAATTTTACCACCCTTTTGTGCCACCGTTGTTAAGTCAATCAGCTGGTCGTTAATTGAATTTGGCTCCCACCATGGACTTTGCTCATCAGAAGCCAGCTGGGGAGCTTGCCAATGTTGACCACATGGCCACCGGACGATCCATGCTGGTGACCATGGGGATGCTCACTCCATTTAACAATGGTGATAAAAAGTCAAAGGGAGTTATGGCAAAACAGTCATAAAAACAGGCCACAACTCGCCTAACAACTGCTTTGCTTAGCAATGGAAATTCTGGTCCCAGTTGCCATAAGTCAAGGACTACCTATATTCAGCTTTCAACTAAATATAGTGGAATATACGTTTTGGAATAAAGCTGAAGATTCACATTTTAGCTCCAAGATCTGATCGCAGGGATGTCGTTTTGTCTCTTTCTCCCTTTTATTCTCTCTCCCTCTCTCTCCCCATCTTTCTCTCTCTCTCTCTCTCACTCACTCTCTTTCTCATTGTTCTCTATCTCTTTCTATCTGTTTCTTTCTCACTCTCTTTTTCTCACTTATCTTTTTCTCCCAACCTCTCTCACTCTACTCTCTCTCACTCTCTTTCTCTTACTCTTTCTTTCTCTCTCACTCACTCACTCTCTTTCTCACTGTTCTCTATCTCTTTCTATCTCTTTCTTTCTCACTCTCTTTTTCTCACTTATCTTTTTCTCCCAACCTCTCTCACTCTACTCTCTCTCACTCTCTTTCTCTTACTCTTTCTTTCTCTCTCACTCACTCACTCTCTTTCTCATTGTTCTCTATCTCTTTCTATCTCTTTCTTTCTCACTCTCTTTTTCTCACTTATCTTTTTCTCCCAACCTCTCTCACTCTACTCTCTCTCACTCTCTTTCTCTTACTCTTTCTTTCTCTCTCACTCACTCTCTTTCTCACTGTTCTCTCTCTCTCTCTCTTTCTTTCTCACTCTCTTTTTCTCACTTATCTTTTTCTCCCAACCTCTCTCATTCTACTCTCTCTCTCACTCTCTTTCTCTTACTTTCTTTCTCTCTCACTCACTCACTCACTCTCTTTCTCACTGTTCTCTCTCTCTCTTTCTTTCTTTCTCTCTCTTTCTTTCTCACTCTTTTTCACACTTATCTTTTCCCCCCACCCTCTCTCACTCTACTCTCTCTCTCATTCTCTCTCTCTCTCTTTCTTTCTTTCTTTCTTTTTCTCTCTCTTTCTTTCTTTCTCACCAATCCCCCCCTCTCTCTCCAGAGACCTGAAACTTGACAACGTGATGCTGGACTCTGAGGGTCACATCAAAATTGCTGATTTTGGCATGTGCAAAGAGAATATCTGGGATGGCATCACCACCAAGACTTTCTGTGGCACGCCCGACTACATTGCTCCCGAGGTGAGCCAAAGGCATCTCCTGTCTCTATCTTAAACTTTGGTGGCTATTTCTCAGCAAAGGTTCCAACTGGTGGGAGGTCATCCCAAGTCCCAAATCTGCATAACGTGAGATGGAGGTTAGTTTGGGTTAAAAAAAAAAAATTCAAGATTTCACCCTTGCAACCTCACAGACTCTGGCTACAGGAGAACTGTCTTAAGTGCCATTGTCTGTGTCAGATGTGAGGATAAGCGGTGTTGTGAGTGCTCCTTGTCCACCTCAGGTCATCTCAGATTCTGAGAAAGATGAGCCAGGCCCCTCTGGGTACCCTGGGCCAGGGAGGTTGCCAGAGGAAGCAGAGAGCAAGAGTGAGGCAGAAAGTGACTTGAATGAGCCTGAGGGGGCTGATGTGACATTGGGGGAGTGGTCCCAGTCAGACAGTGAGGAAGACATGTTAATGGGAAACAATTGGATAAATTGAAGAATGCTTCAAAGGCGAGAGGAGCTCCAGAGTAAAAGGTATTATCTTACAGCCTTAGCTCTTTGAGGTGTGGTGTCAGCTCCAGGCATTTTTAAAGGAATGGGATTGTGGGAAGTGGGCCGTGGAGCCTCAACGCCGTTCTTTGGAAGAGACATGAAACTGAGGGTGTGCTGGAACAAAGCTTTAAAACCATGAGTTCTGTGCCGGGGTGGCACAGCAGGTAGAGTGCTGTACTGCAGGCCACTGAAGCTGACTTGTAGATCTAAAGGTCAGCGGTTCAAATCTCATCACTGGCTGAAGGTTGACTCAGCGTTCCATCCTTCCGAGGTGGGTAAAATGAGGACCCGGATTGTGGGGGCAATAGGCTGACTCTGTTAAAAAAGTGCTATTGCTAACATGTTGTAAGCCGCCCTGAGTCTAAGGAGAAGGGCGGCATAAAAATCGAATAAATAAATAAATGAATAAATAATAAAATGAAATAAAATAAAATAAAATAATAAAATAATAAAATAAATCCTTGTTGGACGCTGTGCTAGCAATGACTTTGGTGAGCAGATTTATATTTCAGTAAATTGGCTTTGAGACGTTATCTTGGGAATGTAGATAAAGAATGAGTTCTGTTGCTCTTCCCGGACAAAGATCAAAGCTTCATGAACTCCATCTGTATAGTCTGGGGGACAGAAGGGAAAGGAGGGGGGGTCATGATCAAAACATTTAAATATTTGAAAGGGTTAAATAAGGTTCAGGAGGGAAGTGTTTTTAATAGGAAAGGCAACCCAAGGACAAAGAGGCATAATCTGAGGTTAGTTGGGGGAAAGATCAGATGCAATGTGAGAATATATGATTTGACTGAAAGAGTAGTAGATGCTTGGAACACATTTCCAGCAGACGTGGTTGGTAAATCCACAGGAACTGAATGTAAACACGCCTGGGATAAACATAGATCCACCCTAAGATAAAATACAGGAAATAGTATAAGGGCAGACTAGATGGACCAGGAGGTCTTTTTATGCCGTCAATCTTCTATGGTTCTATGCTCAGTCTCTCTACTAGCTATATGCATGCATGCACATACATACACACACAAACACTGCATGCATGGGCCATGCCATGATTAATTGGGATTAATTTTTTAGCCACGGTGAAGATGCTTAAGTGAGTAAATATTGGTTGGAACCTTAATTAAAACTCCATTGTCGTTGGCACTTGCCCCCCAAGGAAGAGATATGGGCTAGGAGAAAACTCAGCGTAGTGATTTTTTATGAAAGCTGTACGAACATCTGAGTGGAGGAAAACAGCCCTGCTCCTTCTCTGAGCCATTTTGCGCGTCCTTCCTTCCCAGGGAGAGATTTAATTACTATCCCTTAATGTGTGTTATTTTCCCTTGTTCTGCCAAGATTAATACGGGAGCTCTGCCAGGGTGATTAATGCTCTTTTGGAACAGAGGAACCGGCCGTTCGCTTTGCTGGGCAACACGGGCTGCATCTCCAAAAATGCTCATTTTCTTACATTTTGCTTTTAATTAATTGTTTTCTTTCAAACGTACGAAAGAGGAAGGCCTGGAACTGCACCCCACAATTTTAGCAAAATAAAGGTAGGACATGGATACATCCCCTTGGAGAAGATGAGAAATAAATCCCTCCTTGTTTCAGGTGTAACTGCTGGCAAAGAGACACCTGTGTGGCTGTCTAATCTCCAAGTTCTTTTCTGGCAAATTTCAGGTTTAATTGAAGGGGCCACAGAGCTTCCCCCCAATTCATATACACTGGTACCTCTACTTACAAACTTAATTCGTTCTGTGACCAGGTTCTTGAGTAGAAAAGTTTGCAAGAAGCAATTTTTCCCATAGGAATCAATGCAAAAGCAAATAATATGTGCAATTGGGAAAACCTGTTTCCTCCCAGGAGATTCCTAGAGAGGCCCCATGGAGGCTTCTCCCCACTTTTTCTGGCATTGTTTCCTTCCAGAAGATTCCTAGGGAGGCCCCACGGAGGCTTCTCCCCACCTTTTCTGGCACTGTTTCCTTCCAGAAGATTCCTAGAGAGGCCCCATGGAGGCTTCTCCCCACCTTTTCTCCCCACCTTTTCTGGCACTGTTTCCTTCCAGAAGATTCCTAGAGTGGCCCCACGGAGGCTTCTCCCCACCTTTTCTGGCACTGTTTCCTTCCAGAAGATTCCTAGAGAGGCCCCATGGAGGCTTCTCCCCACTTTTTCTGGCATTGTTTCCTTCCAGAAGATTCCTAGGGAGGCCCCACGGAGGCTTCTCCCCACCTTTTCTGGCACTGTTTCCTTCCAGAAGATTCCTAGAGAGGCCCCATGGAGGCTTCTCCCCACCTTTTCTGGCACTGTTTCCTTCCAGAAGATTCCTAGAGAGGCCCCACGGAGGCTTCTCCCCACCTTTTCTCCCCACCTTTTCTGGCACTGTTTCCTTCCAGAAGATTCCTAGAGTGGCCCCACGGAGGCTTCTCCCCACCTTTTCTGGCACTGTTTCCTTCCAGAAGATTCCTAGAGAGGCCCCATGGAGGCTTCTCCCCGCCTTTTCCGGTTACAGTTTCAGAGGCTCGGGTTTGTAACTGGAAAATGGTTCTTGAGAAAAAAAAATTGAACACCCGATTCTTATCTAGAAAAGTGTATAAGTAGAGGCGTTCGTAGGTAGAGGCGCCACTGTACCTCCTGCTGCATCAAGGCTATAATCCCAGGAGTCTGGAGCTGCCACTTAAAAGGCATCCAGGTTGGGCCACATTCTTCTTCTGATGCCATAACTATCATTGGACGTTGGCAATCTTGTTTTTATCAACAGCCACAGGAAAAAAAGTTCTGCTGAGATTTGTCCAAACCAGTCCCTTAGATTTTAAAGCTTTCTTCTTCCTCTGCCTGGACCTCATTTGCTTTCAATCTTTCCCTGGAGGATTAAGTGAAGGATGTTGTATTTTTCCCGGTGTCACATCACAGGTCCAACATATTCTAACTGTCAATGCAGTCCGCGGAGTGTTGGAGAGATATGTACATGTCTGGGCAAGCCCATGACTGCTCGTGTGACTGTGTTCTGCACAATTTGCAGTTTCCGAACATTTTTCAGAGGTAGCCGCATGTACAAGCATTGCAGTAGTCAAACCTCGGGGTGATCAGGGCATGAGTGACTGTGAGCAAAGACTCCCTGTCCAAATAGGACTGAAGATATATGTACTATATATACCTTCCAATATTACAAACAACATGCATAGTACTCATTTTTCTCTCTTATTCAAAAGTCCATATCTTATTCTTATTCCATCCTTTTCTTATTTTTTTTAATTAAATATCTGTATTGATTATTTACATTAATAAAAACAAGCACACATACATACAAACAAGACAAAATAAAGCTTTATGCTTTATACATTAAATAGCTTTGGTATCAGAACTTAGAATGGGTGCCTGCTATATGGCAGGGTGTTTTTATTTGCAGCTTATTCATTTGCAACCATTTCAATTCCTACTTACTAGTGCAAGTTAGTCTCCTTAAATTATCAATATCTATTTCTCTATGTTTCTTTTCATTTCAACTATATTTGTTCTATGGTATAGCGGTTCATTAAAGTAACTATATTTACCTTTGCCAACAGTTTGTTTTTTATCTCCATTTTCATTTGAGTGTGTATTTGCAATCAAAGTTTTAAATATTTGTATACTTTTTTTTGTTTATCCAGACATACCACTCTTCTCCTCTCATTCCATCCTTTTCTTAAGCAACACCAGTCTGCCCCTCTTCTTGTTCTTTCTCGTGCTCTCCCCCCCTCTCTCTATCTACCTAATTTTCCTTCATTCCTCCTCTATCTCCCTCTCTTTCTCTTTCTCCCCTTCTACTTCCTCTTCAACTCTCTTTTACTTTCCCCCCAGTGTCTTCCATCCTAACTCACCTCATAACTAGAAGGCTGATGCTGTATATTCATGTAGATATTCTCAAAAGTTGCATTATGCCTGGGAAAAGGAAAAAGGGGCAGGGGAGAAGGACCTAGGGGGTACCCTTTATTTTAAAATACAGCGGTACATCTACTTAAGAACATAATTCCGTGACCAGGTTCTTAAGTAGAAAAGTTTGTAAGTAGAAGCAATTTTTCCCATAGGAATCAATGTGTGCAAACCCATTAGGAAAGAAATAAAAACTCGGAATTTGGGTGGGAGGAGGAAGAAGAAGAGGAGGAGGACAGTCGCTGCCCAGAGCGAAGGGAGCGTTTCTTTTCTCTGGGCACTGGCAGAGGTTTATTTCCTCTCCAAGCGCCCCGAGAAAGGAAAATGCTTTGTTTGCTCTGGACTGCCAAAGCCTCCTTAAGCGCCACCGAAAGGCTCCTCTGGCAGCCCAGAAAAGCCCAAAATGGCTGGGATTAAAGGGGGAATGGCAAGAAACTGGCTGGGCCTTCGTGCCGCTCTCAAATTTCCTGGGAAATTTTTCTGGGCTCGGGTTCTTAAGTAGAAAATGGTTCTTAAGAAGAGGCAAAAAAAAATCTTGAGCACCCGGTTCTTATCTACAAAAGTTCTTAAGTAGAGGTACCACTGTACTTGTCTGGATTTAGCTGCTTTGCATACATCACTTGACTGCCTTCTTGACTCATTTGACTCTGCTCTTTGGAGTGTTTTATGAGACTATTAATGCAGAATGGTTTAGAAAAGCTGCAAAGCAGATAAGGAGGCCGATGAGCAAGGCTCAAAGTGACTGGCCTTGGCCTTCCCCCTCCAAGCCTGCATTATCGCCATTTGGGGGAAGGACCAGCTTGCTCCAGGCTGTCTGTGAATCACTTTATTCCCATTTCAGAGCAGGGGAGATTCTAAGGAGACTGTTGAAGCTCCTCTCCTGGCAATAAACTTGCTCCAGCCTGTGTATTACCATGTGATTTGCATTCGTGTTTGAATACATGAATCTTTTCAGAATAGAAATCTGTAATTAAGACGAATAAACTATGTAATGGTTTGTTATTTAGTAGCAGGCCACAACCCCCCTCCCCCCAGGCCATCCAATCTGGCCTCATAAAATGATTGACACTAGAGTAAAGTGACCAGATTTTAAGATTGGGAAAGAGGGACACCATTGAGTTGGGGGAGGGGGGGCTAAAAAAAGTTTAGCAAAAAAAAAATTAGAAAAGAATTCTCTCTCTTTTCTTCCCTTTATCTCTATTTCTCTCTTTCTCTCTATTCCTTCCATCCTCTTTCTCTCTCTCTTTGCCTCCTTCCCTCCCCCCTCTCTTTCTTCCTCCCTCCCTCCCTCCATTTCTATTTCTCTCTCTTTTTCTCTCTCTCTTTCTCTCCCTTCCTTCGTTCCTTCCTTCCTCTTTCTCTCTTTTTCCTCCTTCCCTCCTTCCCTCCCCTCTTTCTTTTTCTCTCTTCCTCCCTCCCTCCATTTCTATTTCTCTCTCTTTTTCTCTCTCTCTTTCTCTCCCTTCCTTCCTTCCTTCCTCTTTCTCTCTTTTTCCTCCTTCCCTCCTTCCCTCCCCTCTTTCTTTTTCTCTCTTCCTCCCTCCCTCCATTTCTATTTCTCTCTCTTTTTCTCTCTCTTTCTTTCCCTTCCTTCCTTCCTTCCTCTTTCTCTCTCTCTTATCCTCCTTCCCCCCTCTCTTTCTCTCTCTTCCTCCTTCCCTTTCTATTTCTCTCTCTTTTTCTCTCTCTTTTTTCTCTCTCTTTCCCTCCTTTTCTCCCCCCTCTCTTTCTCTCTCTTCCTCCCTCCCTCCCTTTCTATTTCTCTCTCCTTTTTCTCTCTCTCTTTCTCTCTCTTCCTTCCTCCCTCTTTCTCTCTTCCTTCCTTCCCTCTTGCTCTCTTTCTTTCTCTCTTCCTCCCTTTCTCTCTCTTTCCCTCCCTCCGCAGCACTGCACTTTAAAGGCAGGCTGTGGAGGAACTTTGCTCGGGAATAGCATCCTGAGTGCGGACTCTCTCCTGTTGAGACACGGTTGGGGAGGGATATAATGGGCTGACAAGCCCCTACACACACACACCTCGCACCCTCCCCTCCACCCCGAGAATTCCCTGGCTCTGCACAGCGTTTTCCAGGAGGGGGCAAGGCGGGGGTGGGAGGGAGAGGTCCGTTGATCTTCCCGTAGCTGGAAAGCCAGTTTGCTGACCTCAAAGGCGGTCGCTTCCGAGTCAAGCGCTGCGGGGACCAAGGCTGCGAGTTCAAATGCCTGGTTGTACTTCTCCAAAGTGCCCGCCAGCTCCTGTTTCCCCTGCAAGGCATCCACTGCCTGTAACCACTTTTCCAGCAAGCTGCCCAGCACCACGTTCACGGGGAGGTCAGCAGGGGTTTGGCCAGTCGTGCTGGGGGCCGCGGGAGAGGCACAGGCAGAGACAGGACACAAGGGACCAACAGCCGGTCCTTCTCTCCGCTGCATTGCCGCCTCCATTCAGACGAGGGGATCTCCGCGGTGGCAGCCTCCGTTCATGTAAATCGGAATACAGTATTCCGACTTACACGGAAATTCAGCTTACGACACCCCGTAGGAACGGATCGACGCCGTAAGTCGGGGATTACCTGTATTGGAAGGTATATACAGTGATCCCTCATTTTTCACTGGGGATGCGTTCCAAGACCACCCATGAAAAACAAATTTCCGTGAAGTAGAGGAAATATATTTTTTAATGTGTTTAACGAGTATTTGGACTTTTAAAACCCACCCTTTACATTAAACAGTCATTCTATAATGTTTCTAAGCTGGGACTACATGTGATATCCTACCAGTGGACACACTGGCCACCGCCACCGCTCCTGGCGCTGCACTCATGGAGGAGACGCAGGCATGAAGGGCAGCCAAGGGGCTCCAGAGGGCGGAGTGGGGAAGCGGGCACGGAGGCTCAGCATGTGCTTCCCTTCTCCCGCGGAGTCCCTGACCTGCCCTCCACATTCATTGCACAGGCGAGCAAAGACCTTGCACAGCTAGCCGGCAGTCAGCGCAGAGACCTCCAGCCAAGCTGGGTTAGGGGCGGGGAGGGCGAGGCAGCAGCAGAGAGCTCGGAATCCCCTCCCTCCAATCTCTTCCCAAAAGAGCTGGTTGGGAGAAAAAAAGCAGGATATTTTTCAAACGGAGCAGGACGCGGGACAAATAATCAAAAAGTGTGACTGTCCCGCTGAAAGCAGGACATCTGGTCACTTTACACTAGAGTGCCAGGTGATGGGCTCTTCATGTTAAATGACAGCCACTGAAGAGGACCTGGGGACGTTTTGGAGCACCATGGGTGTTTATGGTGTATACCTTTTTTTCCTCGGGTGCCAAAAGAGCGTGCATACGTGCCATCATACATGTGCGAGTGCCCACACCCATAATTCAGTTTCTGGGGAGGGCAAAAACAGCTTCTCCTAAAGCACCCTGGAGGCCTGCTGGAGGCCGGAAATGGACTGTTTCCCAACTTCTGGTGGGCCCAGTAGGCTCGTGTTTCGCCCTCCCCAGGCTCCAAAGGCTTCCCTGGAGCCGGGGAAGGTAAAAACACCAAAAATCAACTAAGCAACATACACATGCTGCATTGGTTGCCGATTGGTTTCCAGATGCAATTCAAAGTGTTAGTAATGGCCTACAAAGCCCTATATGGCGTCGGGCCAGATTACTTGCGGGAGCGCCTTCTGCTGTATGAATCCCAGTGACCAGTTAGGTGTCACAGAGTTGACCTTCTGCAGGTCCCATCAACCAGACAATGTCGCTTGGCGGGGCCTAGGGGAAGGGCCTTCTCTGTGGGAGCCCCAGCCCTCTGGAATCAGCTCCCCCGGAGATTCTCACTGCCCCCATCCTCCTCGCCTTCCGCAAGAGTCTTAAGACTCACTTATGTCAGATCTGCGCATGCGTTACTCTAGCTAAACGCTCCGAAAGAAAGCTCCCAGATGTGGAGAAGGAAAAGGAAAAGTTAACCCTCAACAACCCTCTCTAGCTTGGTGAAAGCGGATTAAGAGGAGAGCGAACTGAACAAGCTATGGGAAAACTTTATTAGAAGGAGTTAAAAGTTGAAGCAAGTAACTGTTTTTAACGTGTTTGTGTGGAGAAGCGAGAACAAAGGGAAGATGGCCTCTACCGAGGAGTTGGAGGGAAAGATGGATCCGCTGCTTAAAGCCTTTGCTGACATGGGGAAGCTGCTCCAAGATTTGAAAAAGGATTTATCTGCAGTCGGAGCTGGAATGGCAGAATTGAAAGAACAATCCGAAGCACAAGATCAAAGAATTGGGAAATTGGAGGTGGGAAAATCTCGCCAGGAACTTCGCATCATTAATTTAGAAGACAGACAGCGCAGACCCAATCTTCGCTTGAGAGGCTTCCCCAAAGATTTTGCAGAGAGCAAACAACTTATTCAAGAAATCCTTCAGTGGTTCATTGAGAACAAAGTTAAATGTGAGTTGCAAGAATTTGAAAGAGCGCATTGGGCTTTTGGATCCCGCAATCATGGGGATTCAAAGGACATTGTTGTAAGGTTTGTTTCAGAAAGGAGAGCTGCAGAAATATTTAAAAAGTTGAAACAGATCTTAAACTTACGTTACAAAGCTTTTCCAATACGCGTCTTAAAAGATTTGTCTGCTGAAACCCTTAAGATGAGAAACCAGATGAGAGAGGTGTCCTCCCAACTTTATGAAAATGGAATCAGGTTTTCGTGGCGTTATCCTGCTACAATATGTGTGTTTAAGGATTCCAAGGCTTTCCAGGCAAGATCATCAGAAGAGCGAAGAAAGCTGCTTTTCCAATTGGGGTTAAATCCGGATGGTGCATCCCAGAGACAGTCATCGCTGGATCGGCCAGATGCAGCAGAAGAAGAGTTGTTTCTCCAACCATTCCGTGAAGCAGGGCAAAGTAAGGGGGAGAAGATTGCAGCACTTCAAAGAGAACTGGCCTCACTCCAGGCAGAGAAGAAAGACGAGCCAAGGGTTACTCAACAGAAGAAAAAATAATAAACTGAACTGAGTTGACTTGCTAATATGGTATTAAGTTTTTCAACTAATTAATCCTTCTTTTTCTGTACTTTTTTATTGGTTGTTTTCGCTAGTTAACAAGGGGAGAGGAGGGAAGGAGGGGGGAATCTTTTATTATGTTGTAAATGGGGAGGAAGGGGGGCTTTCTGAGGGAACGCAGATCCAGGAGTGCCTCTTAGTAACGAAAGTTTTTTTCGTTGCCTCCCCCTGGGGGGGGGGTCAGGATAGGGGCACCAGGGTGGGGATTCATTGTAATAAAAAAACATCTTTCCGGTAGGCTCTGTTTTGTTGGAAGGGGAAATGCATTTAAATTATGTAAATGGGTGATATAGGGTTATTATCGCTGAATGTAAATGGTCTCTCATCACAGAAAAAACGTTATAGAATCATGAAGCTGGCAAAGGATAGTAAGGCAGATGTTTTATTTTTATCAGAAACTCATAAGGGAAGGGAAAAAACAGACAGATTAGTCACAAATACTGAGTGGCAGAAAGTTTATGAGTCGAGAGGAACGAATAAGGCAAAAGGAGTCGCCATCTTGTTTCACCGAAGAGTGCATTTTCAGTTAAGTAATATTAAAAGGGACAAAGATGGAAGAATGCTATTTATTAAGGGGAAAATAAGAAACAAGTTAATAACCTTAGCAGTAATTTATGCTCCCAACGTAAATGCAAAACAATTTATAATAAATGTAAAACGGAAATTAGATGATTTTGCGGAAGGTATAGTGATTTTAGCAGGCGATTTTAATCTGGAATTAACAGCAGGGAAGGGGGAAAAGAAAAAGTTACACCTAAATAAAATTAATATGTTGGATCTTCATGAGAATATAGTTAATAGAGACACTTTCTATTCTGCAAGACATAATAAATTTAGCTGTATAGACTATATGCTAATTAATAAAACAGATAAAGTAAAGTTTAAGAAAGCGGAATGGAAAACTATTTGGCTATCAGACCATGCTCCTCTCCTGGCTGTGATAGAGATAGAGGTTTGTAGGAAACAAAGAATTTGGAGGTATAACCCCATCGTCTCAGCAAATGAGGAGAGTAGAATTAAATTACAAAGGGAACTTAATGGATTCTTTTGTATTAATGCAACAGGTGAGATTAAACAAACAATAGTTTGGGATACACATAAAGCAGTAATGAGGGGTAATTGCATTAGTACTGAAGCTTTTATTAGGAAATCCTGGGATGCTAAGAGGAATAACTTATTAAAAGAAATAGATTTAATCCAAGAAACTTTAAAAATTACAAGAAATAGAGAATGGAATTTATTATTATCATTTAAGAAAAAGAAATTACAATTACTTGATGAAGAAAGATGGAATAAAATGAAGATGATTATGAAACATAGAATTAGGGGTTGGAGTAACAAATCAATGAAGCAAATGGTACACTATTTGAAAAAAAGAAAAGAGAAATCTCACATCTCTGCTTTAAAAGATAAGGATGGTGTAATAAAACGTAGTAATGTAGAAATGGATAAAATAATGAGAGGTTAAAAAGAAATTAAAGGAAGAGGATAGTCAAATGTTAAATGCAAAAATCACAAATGAGGAGATATCTAGAGTTATTAAGGGATTGAAACCCGCCAAAGCACCAGGTCCAGATGGTTTTACTGCTGAATATTATAAAGTGTATATGAATGAATTATTACCGCATATGGAAAAACTGTTTAATAATGTAATGGAGACTTTTGAAACTCCACAGACATGGAAAATGTCAGAAATTATAACGGTCCCAAAACCAGATCGTCATTTAATTGACCCGAGTTCTTATCGCCCCATCAGCCTATTAAATCAGGATTATAAGATATTTATGAAAATATTGGCAAATAGGGTGGAGAATATATTACCAAAAATAATTGGAGAAGATCAATATGGATTTGTGAAAGGAAGGAAAATTTATGAACCAATAAGAAATGTGGTCAATGTTTTACACCATGCTACCAGTACCAAAAGAAAATTAAGTATCTTAAAATTAGATGTCTATAAGGCTTTTGACAAAGTTAAGCATGACTACCTATTTCAATTATGTAAAGACTTAAATAAAATATGGGAGACATATTTTGTAGAGTTATAGAAACAATATATAAGGATAATGTGACTCAAATCAGAGTAAATGGCAATAGAACAGAAATGGTTAAAATTCAGAATGGAACTAAGCAGGGTTGCCCACTATCCCCAATGTTATTTGCATTAGCAATTGAGACCTTAGCAAACAAAATTAGAAATGATAAGGAATGGAGAGGCTATCAAATAGGGGAACTTGAATTGAAATTAAACTTATTTGCAGATGATGCTATAGTGATGTCTGAAACCCCAATTGAAATGATGAAAAGAATAATGATACTGCTTCAGGAATTTAAAGATCAATCTGGACTTAAGGTTAATATAGATAAATCAGAGATAATATGTTTAAATACTGGCCCCAAAGAGCAAATCGAGATTCATAAAATTTCAGGATTGAAATTAGGTTGTAAAAAAATGAAATATTTGGGAATTTGGTTGTTCAAAAATCCAATAAAAATAGTCACGGCCAATTATAACCTAATATGGGAAAAAATCCAGAAGCAGATTAAAAATTGGAAGGGTAAAAAGTTAGGAAGAATGGCTAAGATTAGAGCCCTTAAGATGATGATAATACCAAAAATGATGTATTTGTTTCAGGTTCTACCGGGTAGTTTTCCTGAGGCAAAATTAAGAGAATGGGATAATAGACTAAACTCTTGGATTGAAGGAGATAAAAAACCCAGAATAAGGAAGCACTGGCAGTTTGCACAAGAGAAAGAGGGGGGTTGGGGCAGCCCATGTCTATTATTATATAGAAATGCTTTTCAAATGGAAAGGTTAATGGAGCTACAGTTATGGGGGGGAAAGAAATGGGTAGAATTAGAAAAAGAAATTAATAATATAAATAACAAAGAACTATTGTTTAAAAATTGGAGTAGAATCGAAACCAGTACCTTAAGTGATCCTTTTAAAGCATGTTTAGAAATATGGCTTAAATGGCAGAGGAAAAGTGGAATAAAGGTATCCAGGCTATCAACGTTATATGTATTGAATATAGGGGATGATGTTAATCTAAGTAGAATTATTAAAGTATTAAATAGTAAAGGGATAACGAGAATTGAACAATTATATGAGAAAGATGGAAGAGTTAGTAGAACCAGATTGGAATGGTGGATTGGTAAACAGAAATGGTTGCAGATTAATGCAATATGTACATATTTAAACAAAAGTGAGAATAAAGAAGCCTTCTTACGGGAAGAAAATAGTTTAGAAAAAATATAAAGTGAAAAGATAAATGAAAGTAAAGCACAAGCTGGTAATATATATAGAATGCTATTGCAGATGGAAGAAGAAGTAACAAAAAGTTTAACAAGATGTTGGCAGGACGATTTACAAATAGATGAAAGAGAAATGAAAGAAATTATAGAAAATATATACAAGATTAAAAATACGAGAGTTAGAGAGATGAGAAGAAAAATTTTACATAAATGGTATTATACACCTGTACAAATTGCACACTTCCAAGGGAAAGATTAGGTTAGGTTAGGTTTATTGGATTTATATGCCACCCCTCTCCGCAAACTCGGGACGGCTCACAACAATAATAAAAAACAGTACAGTACACAATACCAAATCCAATGCCCACCCATCCAGTTCCAATTTAAATTAATAATCTCATAAAAAACAGTATATATAAAAAACAGGCACACAGTCAATCAATCAACAAAACAACATGGGCAAGGGGGAGGTGTTTTAGTTCCCCCATGCCTGACGGCAAAGGTGGGTCTTAAGGAGTTTACGAAAGGCAGGGAGGGTGGGGGCAATCCTAATCTCAGGGGGGAGCTGGTTCCAAAGCAAAAAAAAAGAGAAGGGTAAATGTTGGCATGGGTGCCAGAAAAAAGGAATTTTTATGCATATGATCTGGGAGTGTGCAGAAATTCAGAAATTCTGGAATGTAGTGCAGAATGAAATTAATAAAATGTTAAACATTAACTGGATTATTACAAAAGAAATAGCAATTTTAATTAAATATAGGGAACTAGGACAATTTAAGGAAATTAAAACCGCAGCATTGGAAAGTGCTCAAGCGGTGATGGTATTAGGTTGGAAAGATTCTACAAAATGGACATTACAAAATTGGTACTGGTATATGGTGCACCACATACATTTTGAAATTATGGAAATAAAATTAAATAATTTTGATGAGAATAAAATGGAGAAGCTGATGATGCGATGGAACAAGGTAAAAGACTATATGTTAAGTAGAATCTGTGATGTAAATATGAAAAATAAATTACAATCACTCTTTCAGTAATATTTGTTCAAGATAGAGCCAAGGATTAGTAGATAGATAAATAAGCAAAAAAAAAAATTTTTGAATCCCTTTGTAGGGGTGTGGGGGTGACGGGGTGTGTGTGTTGTTAGGTGATGGGCACATGCACTGTGCACTGTTATATGTTTGTTTTATGTAAACCTATAAAATCAATAAAAAATATTTTTTTTATTAAAAAAAAGACTCACTTATGTCACCAGGCTTGGGGCCATTAGATCTAGACCCCCTGGCCAATAATGTGATGTATGGCTGCGATTTGAATTTATTTGATTGATTTTTAATATATTGGGTTTTTAGCTTATGTAGTTTTTAATTAATTAGATTTGTCTCTGTATTCACTGTTTTATATTGTACAGGATGCGTTCCAAAAGTAATGCAATTTTTTTTTAAAGTAATTTATTGAACAGATTTGCACAAATACTTAAAATTCTTCAATGTACTGTCCTTGGGCCTCTACACATTTTTTCCAGTGACTCTGTCATGACCGGTATGCGCCTTGGAAGGCATCTTCAGGGACCTCTTGCAAGGTCTTTGTCACGGCTGATTGGATCTCTTCCAAGGACGAAAAACATGACTTGCCACAACGTGCTACGAGTCCGCGAATTCCTGGCCAAACACCAGGTGCCAACACTGCCCCATCCCTCCTATAGTCCCGATGTCGCCCCAGCAGACTTCTTTTTATTCCCGCGGATTAAGGCAGCCCCGTTTTTCATCCATAGAAGAGATCCAATCAGCCGTGACGAAGACTTTGCGAGAGATCCCCAAAGACGCCTTGCAGGTCACGTATCAGTCAAGGCAGAGTCACTGGAAAAAAATGTGTAGAAGCCCAAGGACAGTATTTTGAATAATTTTAAGTGTTTGTGCCAATCTGTTAAATAAATTACTTTAAAAAAAAAAAATTGCATTACTTTTGAAATGCACCCTATATGCTGTGAGCTGCCCCGAGTTTTTGGAGAGGGGCAGCATACAAATCTAATAAATAATAATAATATTTATTTATTTATTTATTAATCAGATTTGTATGCCGCCCCTCTCCGCAGACTCGGGGCGGCTCACAGCAATCGCCATACAATGTAAACAAATCCAACATTTAAATTAATTTTAAAACACCACAAGTTAAAACCAATCATACACACTAGCATACCATACATAAATTTTATAAGCCTAGGGGGAAGGAACATGTCAATTCCCCCATGCCTGATGACAGAGGTGGGTTTTAAGGAGCTTACGAAAGGCTAGGAGGGTGGGGGCAACTCTGATATCTGGGAGGAGTTGATATACATGCACATTGGAGCCCAGCTAGGGCAATGGTCCATATGCCAGCAGGTATGGCTCCGCGTGCCACCTGTGATGTATACAATGTGGCCAGATTAAAGCCTCCAGGTGCAGGTGTTGCCAGGCAGAAAAAGAAAAGCCAAAGCTGTGAAGGCAGAACTACCTGGGAACACAGAACAGCGGAAGCAGGAGTGAAAAGATGAAATCAAACAACCGCACAATGACAGGCGCCAGTGGATTGAAATGGAGTGGAATCCAACACCGGCAGTCAGAAGAGCGTTCCGATTGCTACTCAGCACACCGCAAGGAAAGGAGGGACGGGGCTGCTTTCAACGGAAGGAGAGAGCAAACCAGGGATCGAATGACATCAATTAGACTTCGGGGACAACCCGTCAACACGATGATCATCCAGGTTTATGCTCCAACCGCTCAGGCGGAAGAGGAGGAAGGTTGATGGCTTTGATGGCCAAGTTCAAACTGAAAAGGAATCCTCAATTGGGGAAAAGGAATCCTCAATATGAGTATTGTATTGGCAGTTTTGTGTTAGCAAAAATTCAGAAGAAAATGATTTAGGGGTAGTGATTTCTGACAGTCTCAAAATGGGTGAACAGTGCAGTCAGGCAGTAGGGAAAGCAAGTAGGATGCTTGGCTGCATAGCTAGAGGTATAACAAGCAGGAAGAGGGAGATTATGATGCCGCTATATAGAGTGCTGGTGGAATAATACAGTAGTCCCTCGCTATACCGCGCTTCACCTACTGCGGCTTCACTTCATCGCGGGTTTCTGAGGAAGTCGATCGGCAGGTTTTTCAAAAAAATAAATAAATCTAAAATTGTAAATACTGTATTTAAATACTGTATCTAAAATAAATACTGTGTGGGAAGGGTTTATAAACACTTAAAACAATGAAAACTTACCAAACAATTACAATATAAATACTTAAATAAGTACTATCAGTCGATAAATTCCCCATCGCGGATTTCACCTGTCGCGGCCAGGTCTGGAACGTAACACCAGCGATAGGTGAAGGACTACTGTACTGTGTTCAGTTCTGGAGACCTCACCTACAAAAAGATATTGACAAAATTGAATGGGTCCAAAGACGGGCTACAAGAATGATGGAAGGTCTTAAGCATAAAACGTATCAGGAAAGACTTCATGAACTCAATCTGTATAGTCTGGAGGACAGAAGGAAAAGGGGGGACATGATCGAAACATTTAAATGTGTCAAAGGGTTAAATAAGGTCCAGGAGGGAAGTGTTTTTAATAGGAAAGTGAACACAAGGACAAGGGGGCACAATCTGAAGTTAGTTGGGGGAAAGATCAAAAGCAACATGAGAAAATATTATTTTACTGAAAGAGTAGTAGATCCTTGGAACAAACTTCCAGCAGACGTGGTAGATAAATCCACAGTAACTGAATTTAAACATGCCTGGGATAAACATAGATCCATCCTAAGATAAAATACAGAAAATAGTATAAGGGCAGACTAGATGGATCATGAGGTCTTTTTCTGCCGTCAGTCTTCTATGTTTCTTTGTTTCTATGTTTCTATGTAAATAAAAGGTAACAGAATACCAGAGTTGGAAGGGACCCTGGAGGTCCCCTAGTCCAACCCCCTGCTCAAACAGAAGATCCTATACCCGTGATGGCAAACCTATGGCACTTGTGCCAAGGTGGCACCCAGAGCCATTTCGGAGGGCACACAAGGGGTTGCCCTATATCAGCTCCAATGCACATGTGCGCACCAGCCAGCTGATTTTTGGCCTTGGGAAAGAGAAACTTCCCTGAAGCCCCAGAGTGCAAAAAAAAATCCAACGAGCAAACCGGAAGTTTGGAAAAATGGACTTCCGGTTTGCCCATTGTGCTGTTTTTCACACTCCGGGGCTTCAGGGACCTGCCCAGGTGCAGTAGCAGAATTGCGCAGGACTCCGCTAGCACTCAGAGCCATGGGGGCGAGCACACGTCTCCATCCCACCTCTGCCTTAATCTCATAGTTACAGACCATCCCTGTATAATCTGTATAATCTAAAGGACAGAAGGGAAAGGGGGGACAGGATCGAGACTTTTAAATATGTTAAAGGGTTAAATAAGGTTCAGGGGGGAAGTGTTTTTTAATAGGAGAGTGAACACAAGATCAAGGGGGCACAATCTGAGTTGAGTTGGGGGAAAGATCAGAAGCAACGTGAGAAAATATTATTTGACTGAAAGAGTCGTAGATGCTTGGAACAAACTTCCAAGCAGACGTGGTTGATTAAAATGACAGTCACTGAATTTAAACATGCCTGGGATAAACATACAGTGATACCTCATCTTACAAACCCCTCGTCATACAAACTTTTTGAGATACAAACCCAGAGTTTAAGATTTTTTTGCCTCTTCTTGTCGGAGGTGGGGTTTCGAGGACTTCCGTGGTTTTGCGATGCTGCAATTTCGCTGAGGCTCCCCTCGCTGGGAAACCCCACCTCAGGATTTCGTTGCCAGCGAAGCACCCGTTTTTGCGCTGCTGGGATTCCCCTGCAGCATCACAAAAACACGGAAGTCCGGAGGTGGGGTTTCCCATGGAGGGGAGTCTCAGGGGAATCCCAGCAGCGCAAAAACGGGCGCTTCGGCTGGCAAAAGAGTTGAGTTTTGGCTTTGCACGCATTAATTGCTTTTCCATTGATTCCTATGGGAAGCATTGTTTCATCTTACAAACGTTTTACCTTACAAACCTTGTCCCAGAACCAATTAAGTTCGTAAGACGAGGTATCACTGTATAGCCATCCTAAGATAAAATACAGGAAATAGTATAAGGGCAGACTAGATGGACCATCAGTTCTGTGTTAGCAAATACTTCAGAAGAAAAGGATTTAGGGGTAGTGATTTCTGACAGTCTCAAAATGGGTGAACAGTGCAGTCAGGCGGTAGGGAAAGCACGTAGGATGCTTGGCTGCATAGCTAGAGGTATAACAAGCAGGAAGAGAGAGATTATGATCCCGCTATATACCCTGTTTCCCCGATAGTAAGACACCCCCGATTGTAAGACGTATCAGGGGTTTCAGGGGGGTCGGCTAATATAAGCCGTACCCCGAAAGTAAGACATATGTCTTACTTTCGGGGAAACACAGGGGTATTGCCGCCTCCCTCTCATCTAGCTGCGCGCCGCCTCCTGCCCACGTCCGCACCGTCCCCCTCTCCATACGTCACTGCGTCTGCCGCCTCCCTCTGATCTTAATGAGCGCCGGCTCCTGCCCACTTCCGCACCGTCCCCCTCTCCATACGTCACCGCGTCTGCCGCCTCCATCTGATCCAAATGAGCGCCGCCTCCTGCCCACTTCCGCGCCGCCCCCCCTCCATACGTCACCGCGTCTGCCGCCTCCATCTGATCCAAATGAGCGCCGCCTCCTGCCCACTTCCGCGCCGCCCCCCCCTCCATACGTCACCGCGTCTAAATGTTAATTTTATGGTTAAAACAAAAAATTCGACAATTTTTTTCCAATATAAGACATACCCCGAAAAGATATTGACAAAATTGAACGGGTCCAAAGACGGGCTACAAGAATGGTGGAAGGTCTTAAGCATAAAACGTATCAGGAAAGACTTAATGAACTCAATCTGTATAGTCTGGAGGACAGAAGGAAAAGGGGGGACATGATCGAAACATTTAAATATATTAAAGGGTTAAATAAGGTCCAGGAGGGAAGTGTTTTTAATAGGAAAGTGAACACAAGGACAAGGGGACACAATCTGAAGTTAGTTGGGGGAAAGATCAAAAGCAACATGAGAAAATATTATTTTACTGAAAGAGTAGTAGATCCTTGGAACAAACTTCCAGCAGACGTGGTAGATAAATCCACAGTAACTGAATTTAAACATGCCTGGGATAAACATATATCCATCCTAAGATAAAATACAGAAAATAGTATAAGGGCAGACTAGATGGACCATGAGGTCTTTTTCTGCCGTCAATCTTCTATGTTTCTATGTTTCTACCTTCAAGTAGAAAGGGATGATCTGTATCTATAAAGAACAGAATTGCTCAGGCAATAGATTTCTGTCACAATGAAATATCAAGCTGGGCTTTGAAGCCAGACTCAATGCTGATGCTTTTAACAGGTGGCTATTGAAGGAGAGTCTTGAGAATCCCAGTTTCTCGGGACTAAATAATCTTTTCGACTCTTCCCGAGGCCAGGTCTACATTCCGAAATAGCCCTAACGGATGGACGATAATAATTTCATTCTGGTAGAAGCCCTTCCTGGGTCCAGGAATCTTGCCAATTACTCCCCAGTCACAATGACTTTGAGGAGGAGGCGAGATGGTTGAGAATGGGCTATCCTTGCAGCTTTAAACACTTTGGGAAAACATCAGTTATTCTGACGCTGGATTCAGGCAGGGCTTGGGGACAAAAACTGCCATGCTTTCCCTGTCAGATGATCTTCTGCAGAAGAGCGATGGGATGTATTCTCTATTAATTCTGCTTGATTTTGGGGGCTTTTAACCCCCCACAGCCGTGGTGTCATGCTGGATAATCTTTAAGCGTTTCGGATTGGGGGCAGTGACGTTGTGAATGCCTCTTCCGCCTGCAGTGAGCTTTAATGTCTGCAGAGAGACGTTTTTGTGGCTCTCCTAGGCTGGAACGCTGACAATTGTATTGCTGTGTGTTATCTGAACCAAGAGAAGCTGTCGGCACATGTTCTGAACTAATATCAAGATGTAAACAGAAATAAAACTGGATCGTGACAAGGTGGCTGTGAGATTCATGGGGACAGGATTTGGGAGGTTTGCCTAGAGTCAATGGGCTGTACTTCCCTCGAGCAGTGTTTCCCAATCTTGGCAACTTGAAGATATCTGGACTTCAACTGCTGGCTGGGGAATTCTGGGAGTTGAAGTCCAGATATCTTCAAGTTGCCAAGATTGGGAAACACTGCCCTAGAGAGAATAGAGAATAGATTGGTGGTGGTCCCAAAGTCATTGGAGGCCCAGGTGACCATCTGCCAGGAATATTTCAAAATCCTAATAGAGAAGGAAGGGGCTTTGGAGGTCTTCTAGTCCAGCCCCCTGTTTAAACATTAGACCCAATGCCAGGGATGGAGAACCTATGGCATGGGTGAAACAGATGGCACATGAAGCCCTATCTGCCGGCACATGAGCCATTGCCCTAGCTCAGCTCCAGTATGCAAGTGCACACCAGCCAGCTGATATTTGGCTCTCACTGAGGCTCTGGGAAGGCATTTTTGGCTTGCGGAGAGCCTCCAGAGGATGGGGAGGGTGATTTTGCCCTCCCTAGGTTCCAGGGAAGCCTCTGCAGCCTGGGAAGCATGAAAAACGGGCATACTGGGCCCACCAGAAGTTGGGAAATGGGCTATTTCTGGCCTACAAAGGTGCTCCGAGGGGGCAGGGGAGGCAATTTCCACCTTCCCCAGGCATTGAATTATGGGTGTGGCCAGTAATAGGCAGCCAAAACTTTTACCGCCACACTGGGTTTGGGTTATTTTGTGGTTGTGGCTTAATGATCATGTGCCTGGGTAGGGGTGGCTTGCCGGCCATGTGACCAGGTGGGAGTGGCTTGAATGATCATCATCGTTCAAGTGAACTGTTAAGTGCTCGACTTACAACCTCACCAGTGTCGCTCTCTGGGGTGACAATTTCCTTCGCGTTCCCGTGCTCTCCTTCCTGGGTGGCCCCCCGCCTCAGGCTCGGCAGCTAGGCGAACGGGTGCTGCCAGAAGCATAAATGCTGCCAGTGCTGCTTCCACCCATGCCTTCTGCTTGCAGCTCAGGTGGGAAGTGGTGGCGAGAGGCTGGAGGGGAGCCGGACAGGAGAGAAGGAAGCTTGTCTGAGGCCAGGAAGGAGGAAAGAGGAAAAAAGCAAGGAGCGCAGACACGGTAGCAGCAGCAGGGGGAAAAAGGAGACCCAAGCCGAGACCAGTACTCCAGGAAGTGCCAGCCGCCAATCAGCTCGAGTTGCGCATGCAGCTTCATTTCCGCCAGTGGAACTGTGTTCCACCCTGTCCTGCCTGCTGCCCATCCCTGGGTGTGACCACTCACGCAGCTGCGATAGCGTGAGTGCACACACTTTTGGCACCCGAGGGAAAAAAAGGTTCACCATCACTGCCCTATACCATTTCAGACAAGTGGCTGGGTAATTTCTTCTTTAAAAGCTCCTCTGTTGGATCATCCCCAACTTCTGGAGGCAAGCTGTTCCACTGGTTAATTGTTCTCACTGTTAGGAAGTTTCTCCTGAATTCCAACCATTGTTTCTTTTCCTGCCTTCAGATGTTTTGGAGAACAGGTTGGCATCTCCTTCTTTGTGGCAGCCCCTCAAATACTGGAAGACTGCTATCACATCATCCCTGGTCCTTCTTTTCTCTAGACTAGACATACCCTGTTCCTGCAACAGTTCTTCATGTGTTTTAATCTTTCAGGCCTTTAATCATCCTAGTTGCTCTTCTTTGCAGTTTTTCCAAAGTCTCAACCTCTTTTTGTAATATGGCGACCAGAACTGTGGTCTTACTAAGGCTTTGTAAAGTGGGACTAATACTAACTTATTAGCATTAATTTATTTCTTACTAGCTTCATCTACTATGTCACTTTTTCCGGTGCCATTGTAACTTCGAACACTAAATGAACTATTATAATTCTAGGACTATCTCTAGAAGTTATATTGAAATATTACATGTGCATTTAACCTCACACTTAAATCAGTGTACAGTGGTACCTCTACTTACGAACCTATTTCGTTCCGTGACCAGGTTCTTAAGTTGAAAAGTTTTTAAGAAGTAATTTTTCCCATAGGAATCAATGTAAAAGCAAATAATGTGTGCGTTTGGGGAAACCAAAGGGAGGGTGGAGGTCCTGTTTCCTCCCAGGAGATTCCATGGAGGCTTCTCCTCACCTTTTCTGGTCCTGTTTCTTCCCAGGAGATTGTTAGAGAGGCCCCACGGAGGCTTCTCCCCATCTTTTCTGGCCCTATTTCCTCCCAGGAGATTCCTAGAGAGGCCCCACGGAGGCTTCTCCCTGCCTTTTCCGGCCCTGTTTCCTCTCAGGAGATTCCTAGACATGCCCCATGGAGGCTTTTCCCCGCCTTTTCCAGCCCTGTTTCCTCCCAGGAGATTCCTAGACATGCCCCATGGAGGCTTCTTCCCACCTTTTCCAGCCCTGTTTCCTCCCAGGAGATTCCTAGACAGGCCCCACGGAGGCTTCTCCCTGCCTTTTCCGGTTAGAGTTTCGGAGGCTCGGGTTTGTAAGTGAAAAATGGTTCTTGAGAAGAGGCAAATCTTGAACACCCAGTTCTTATCTAGAAAGGTTGGTAGGTAGAGGCGTTCTTAGGTAGAGGTACCACTGTACAAGTGTCTGAAATTCAAACATTCAAGAAAAGAAAAATGATAAAATTGAACGGGTCCAAAGACGGGCTACAAGAATGGTGGAAGGTCTGAAGTATAAAACGTATCAGGAAAGACTTAATGAACTCAATCTGTATAGTCTGGAAGACAGAAGGAAAAGGGGGGACATGATCGAAACATTTAAATATGTTAAAGGGTTAAATAGGGTTCAGGAGGGAAGTGTTTTTAACAGGAAAGTGAACACAAGAACAAGGGGACACAATCTGAAGTTAGTTGGGGGAAAGATCAAAGGCAACATGAGAAAGTATTATTTTACTGAAAGAGTAGTAGATCCTTGGAACAAACTTCCAGCAGACGTGGTTGGTAAATCCACAGTAACCGAATTTAAACATGCCTGGGATAAACATATATCCATTGTAAGATGAAATACAGGAAATAGTAAAAGGGCAGACTAGATGGACCATGGGGTCTTTTTCTGCCATCAGTCTTCTATGTTTCTATGTTTCTATGATATAGAGAGACACCCGAAGCTCTTAACGATTTGTACTGGTGGCTGCTCTTTTTTGACCCAGTTAAGTTCCAGTAAAGTCTTGTAGAGTTGTAGGATAGGTTGTCTTCCTCACTGCAATCCATCCTTTTTCAAAGACAACTTTCCAGCTGATATTTGGCCTCCTTTGACCTGGACAGTGGAGGCTGGCCTAGTGATGTTTTCTTCCCAAAAACATGTTTGACAACATGTTTATAACATCATATACCTTCAATACAATTTAAACATCTATCCTCTTAAGTATAACCTTAATAATAATTTTAAAAATCACATCCCAGTTCCATTACCTTTTAACCCTCAGTATATATTGCTTAACTCCTTTTTGCAGCCTCCCTTTCTTGTTTTGCCATGCAGACAACCCAATTATCTTCTCATTAAATTCACCATTAATATTCCTTCAACCGCTTAATAAAACATCTCTAACCTCTTAAATCTAAGCCGTGGTGCCTCCTCCACCTCCTTATTCATTTTTCTAATAACTAAAAACCCTTATCCAATAGTAAATCCAAATGAACTTATATTTAATCTTTCAATTGATAAATTCTTTGTATTTAATTTTCTATTTAATAACCCATCTATTAAAACAAATTCCAAACTTCTTCCATCTTCCTCTTAATTTCCCCCTCCATGGTACAATATACATTCACTGATTTATATATTTAACAAGTTTAGACAATAACAAAAAAGAAACATTATCATCATTTAAAAGGATGAAAACGGCCTAAGGATGTTTTCATCTTTTTAAATGATGTGGTGTTCTAAGGCACCGTGGGCACTTTTAAAGGCACGGACTTCAACTCCCAGAATTCCCCAGCCACCTGCCTGGGGAATTCTGGGAAATGAAATCCATACATCTTCAAGTGCCCACAATTGAGAAATACTGCTCCGAGGAAGTTAAGTATAGATTTAGTTAAATTAAATCATATACTTATCTCCTGTTGTTCTTGTGGAATGCTTTTAAATGTGGATGATGTGTCATTCTATTTCCATGGAAACTCCCTTCTGTGGGTATTTGCTGTGAAAGTCAGATAATAAATATTCTGCAAATATGTAGCATAAGGACTGCAAACAGTGAGGCAAGGGAGCAGGTGCTGGGGGGGTCCTGCTTGGTGCAAAGACGATTTGCCATTTCAGAAAACCGCCTCTCCTTCTTTGTGGAGGATCGGTTCCCATGGTAGAAGAAGACTCCTAAGCAACCAACCTTCCTTTGCCTTTCTTATCACTGGGAGCTGCAGCTCATGAAAGACGTTGGCCTTTTAATCAAACACGCCCGGCAGAAAAAGTGCTGCCAGGCTCCTTAAAATATTGGGCCACACTGGATGGACATGATTCCCCTCTGATCCACATTTCCCGCTACTGTCTGGCTGTGGGACTCAGAGGACGATGGATTTCATCCTATAATGTGGTGGTCCCCAACTTCTTTGGCTGCATGGACCAACAGTGGCGCATGGGGTGGGGGCAGGACAGGTTCACGTTTTCAACCCAGAGGTGGGCAGCAGGCAGGATGGAGTGGAACACAGTTCCACTGGCAAAAATGAAGATGTGTGCGCAACTCCAGCTGATCGGCGGCTGTCACTTCCTGGATTACTGGCCTCAGCTCAGTTCTCCTTTTTTTCTCTGCTGATGCTGCTTGCTTTTTTCCTCTTTCCTCCTTCCTGGCCTCAGACGAGCTTCCCTCTCTCCTGCCTGGCTCCCCTCCAGCCTCACGCGGCCACCTCCCGCCTGAGGTGAAAGCCGAAGGCGTGGGTGGAAGCAGCGCTGGCAGCATTTATGCTTCTGGCAAAACCCGTTCGCCTAGCTACCCAGCTTGAGGCGGGGAGGGGGCGACCCAGGAAGGAGAGCGCGGGAAACACGAAGCAAATTGTCACCCCAGCGAGCGACACTGGTAAAGTTGTAAGTCGAGGACTTAACAGTTCACTTGAGCGATGATGATCGTTCAAGCCACTCCCACCTGGTCACATGGCTGGCAAGCCACTCCTACCCAGTCACATGTGCATTAAGCCACACCCACAAAATAAGCCACACCCACAGTGTGGCAGTAAATATTTTGGCTGCCCATTACTGTGTCAACCTAATTGTGTGCACGTGCAAATAAAGCTCAGATGCTCACCTACTGTTGTGAGTGCTCCTTGTTCACCTAAGGTCATGTCAGATTCTGAGGAGGATGAACCAGGCCCCTCTCGATACCCTGGGCCAGGGGTTGCCATTTGAAGCAGAGAGCGAGAGTGAGGGAGAAAGTGGCCTGAGTGAACCTGAGGAACCACTGGAGGGGGCTGATGTGACAATGGGGGAGTGGCCCCAGTCAGAGAATGAGGAAGACATGAGAGTGGAAACTCAGTGGATAGACCCTCGCTATAGGAGATTGCTCAGTAGGCGAGAGGAGTTGTGTAGTAAAAGGTATTCATGCCCTCATCACCTCGAGGCTCGACTACTGTAATGCTCTCTACATGGGGCTACCTTTGAAAAGTGTTTGGAAACTTCAGATCGTGCAGAATGCAGCTGCGAGAGCTATTATGGGCTTTCTCAAATATGCCCATGTTACACCAACACTCCGCAGTCTGCATTGGTTGCCGATCAGTTTCCGGTCACAATTCAAAGTGTTGGTTATGACCTATAAAGCCCTTCATGGCACCGGACCAGAATATCTCCGGGACCGCCTTCTGCCGCATGAATCCCAGCGACCAGTTAGGTCTCACAGAGTTGGCCTTCTCCAGGTCCCGTCAACTAAACAATGTTGTTTGGTGGGACCCAGGGGAAGAGCCTTCTCTGTGACGGCCCCGACCCTTTGGAACCAACTCCCCCCAGATATCAGAATTGCCCCCACCCTCCTTGCCTTTTGTAAGCTCCTTAAAACCCACCTCTGTCGTCAGGCATGGGGGAATTGAGACTTTCCCTTCCCCCTAGGCTTATAAAATTTATGCATGGTATGTCATTATGTATGATTGGTTTCTAAAATTGGGTTTTTAAAAATTAACTTAAATATTAGATTTGTTTACATTGTATTATTATTGTTGTTAGCCGCCCCGAGTCTACGGAGAGGGGCGGCATACAAATCTGATTAATAAATAATAATAAATAAATAAATATTACTGACTTAGCCTCTTTGTGGTGTGATGTCACTTCCGGGAGTATAAAGACACAGGATCTTGGGAAATTGGGTGTGGGGATTTAACATCATTCAACAGAAGAGATGTGAGACGGGGGGTGTCCTTGAACAAGGCTTTAAAACTATGATTTCTGCCTCAATAAAACTCATTTCTCTTCTGGATGCTTGTTGCCAGGACTCCAGTGAGCACAATTCATATGCTTAAATTATTTATTGGATTTTATTATTTATTGGATTTGTATGCCGCCCCTCTCGACTCAGGGCGGCTAACAACAATGATAAAAAACAACATGTAACAATCCAATTTAATAAAACAACTAAAAACCCTTATTATAAAAACCAGACATACACACAAACATACCATACATAACTTGTAATGGCCTAGGGGAAGGAATATCCTAACTCCCTCATGCCTGGCGACAAAGGTGGGTCTTGAGTAATTTGCGAAAGACAAGGAGGGTAGGGGCCTTTCTAATCTCTGGGGGGAGTTGATTCCAGAGGGCCGGGGCCGCCACAGAGAAGGCTCTTCCCCTGGGGTCCGCCAAAAGACATTGTTTGGCCGACGGGACCCGGAGAAGGCCAACTCTGTGGGACCTTATCGGCTGCTGGGAAATAATAAATGGACTGTGTTATTTTAGGAATACTGACTAGGCCAGTTTGGCACCTTTCTCGGACATTGTTGACATTTATCTCCAAAGACAAAATACTCCCTTCGTCCTGACCATTTAAAATCAGTTTTTCTTTATGTGAGCTTATATCAATAAAGAGTTGGATTTATTCATAAAATAAAGGATTTTTGAGTCAGGGGTTTCGATCCGAGGGTCGTGCCCAGAACACCTACCACTTGTGCGGCCCTGTTCCAACGGGATGTGGATCAGGGGTTATAGACCTTTGCTGTATGGATGATATGGTTTCTGTTGTCTTTCAGATCATTGCCTATCAACCCTATGGGAAATCGGTGGACTGGTGGGCCTTCGGCGTCTTGCTCTATGAGATGTTGGCGGGGCAGGTAATCCAGCCTTGTGCTATGGGGCGGTTTGCCTTTGGGGGGGGGGGACGTTCACAAAGCTCCCTAGAAAAAGAGCGAGTACTTCTAAAGCCCCTTCCTCTTCTGCCCCCCGAATACACAGGCACCCTTTGAAGGAGAAGACGAAGATGAGCTCTTCCAGTCAATCATGGAGCACAACGTGGCCTATCCCAAATCCATGAGCAAAGAAGCCGTGGCCATCTGCAAGGGGGTGAGTGACGCCTTCAGCTCCCCTGGGTTTGGGGAGGGAGGAGCACGTTCCTCCCCACATTGGCAGCAAGAGAGGGGCCGAGTTGTGGATAGGCAGCAGTGGCTACGATGGGGGGCCCTGACACAGGATATAACTATCTTGCCCAGCCCAGCTTTTGGGGACTCTGTCCCCGAACCTGGCCAAAGCACAGCAGAGGGGAGCAACTGTTATTCTTCAGGGGGGGAGGCAGCACAGCATTTGCTGTTCAGGGTGCATTCTTTGGACAGAAGGGGGTGGATGGCACAGTGGTTAGAGTGCTGCACTGCAGGCTACTTCACCTAACTGCTGGCTGTAGTTCAGCAGTTCAAATCTCACCAAAGGCTCAAGGTTGACTCAGCCTTCCATCCTTCCGAGGTGAGACAAATGTGGGCCCTTGTTGGGGGCAAGAGGCTGACTCTGTAAACTGCTTAGAGAGGTCTGTAAAGCACTGAAAAGTGGTATATAAGTCTAAATGCTATTGCAATTTTCTTTCTTTCCTTCCTTCCTTCCTTCCTTCCTTCCTTCCTTCCTTCCTTCCTTCCATCCTTCCTTCCTTCCGCCCTCCATCCTTTCCTCTCTTTCTTTCCTCTGCCCACTGCCAGCAGTTCAATTCTTGACTCAACTTTCCATCCTTCCGAGTTGGGTCAAATGAAGACCCAGATTGTTGGGGGCAAGAGGCTGATTCTGTAAACCACTTAGAGAGGGCTGTAAAGCACTATGAAGTGGTATAAAACTATTGCCTGGAATATCTATCTATCTATTCATCTATCCATCTTTCCATCATCTATCCATCCATCATCTATCTATCTATCTATCCATCCATCCATCCATCCATCCATCCATCCATCCATCCATCCATCCATCCATCCATCTATCTATCTATGTATCTATCTATCTATTGGATTTATATCCAGCCCCTCTCCACAAATAGCTCTTGGCATTCAAGGGGGGGGGGAGATCCCATTCCCTCTCTGCTTCCCTGGTTTTGGGCCAAGAACCCAGCAGATCTCAGGGCTTCCTTCTACTTGGAGGGCCACAAAGACCCCTGCGGTCAGTGAGTCCAGCGGGTGTGGGGTGTGTGGGGACGGGAACCAAGGCATAGCCAGCCTCTCTGCCAGGCTGCGGCTGAAACCCTTCCAGGAAGCTGCGCCTGGTTCTCTGGAGGGAGCGATTTAGAGATAGCCACGATGAACTCCCTCTCCGTTTTATTTCCTCTCCCTGTAAATTGGCAAGAGATAAGACTGATTAAAACATCTGCCGGGTTTTCAGTAATGGCTTTTCACACTTCTGGCAAACGCCAAGGCTGAATGGAAAGCAACCGAAGCAGGCAAGGGGGGGGAAGCAAGCGGTGGACGCCCGCCCTTCCCTGTCGCACTGCTGCCTTTATTTTTGGGCTGCAGGAAGATATGACACACAGGCTTACATAATGCTATATTTGTGTGAGCACCGAAATCAGGCAGTGTGAACTAGAGTTATACCCCCCAGGAAACCTGGCGATGCTGCCACACCATCCCCTTTCTGGTGGCATCCCTGGCTACAATATGCAGAGCTCGTCCGCAGCAGGTGATCAAAAGAGGAGGGATCCTCCCTCGAACACGCCTTCTTGGTGCCAGGTGTTGCATGCCTCCCCTGCCCAGTTAGAGGGCAGCACTGCAGGCTGCTTCAGGTAACTGCTCACTGTAGTTCAGCAGTTCAAATCTCATCACCGGCTCAAGGTGGACTCAGCCGTCCATCCTTCTGAGGTGGGTCAAATGAGGACCTGGATTGCACTAGGCCAGGGGTAGGCAAAGTTGGCTCTTCTGTGACTTGTGGACTTCAACTCCCAGAATTCCTGAGCCAATCATGCTAGCTCAGGAATTCTGGGAGTTGAAGTCCACATGTCACGGAAGAGCCAACTTTGCCTGCCCCTGCACTAGGTTTTTGCTATCTTCCTTCCTTCCTTCCTTCCTTCCTTCCTTCCATCCTTCCTTCCTTCTGCCCACTGTCAGGAGTTCAATTCTTGACCCATCCTTCCATCCTTCTGAAATGGGTAAAATGAGATTGTTGGGGGCAATTCTGTTGGAGGCAAGAGGCTGATTCTGCAGACCGCATAGAGAGGGCTGTAATGCACTAAATGCTAGTGCTTTTTTGCACTAGGCCAGGGATAGGCAAAGTTGGCTCTTCTGTGACTTGTGGACTTCAACTCCCAGACTTCCTGAGCCAATCATGCTCATTCAGGAATTCTGGGAGTTGAAGTCCACATGTCATAGAAGAGCCAACTTTGCCTACCCCTGCACTAGGCTATTGCTATCTACTTTCTTTCTTTCCTTCTTTCCTTCTTTCCTTCTTTCCTTCTTTCCTTCTTTCCTTCTTTCCTTCTTTCCTTCTTTCCTTCTTTCCTTCTTTCCTTCTTTCCTTCTTTCCTTCTTTCCTTCTTTCCTTCTTTCCTTCCTTCCGCCCACTGCCAGGAGTTCAATTCTTGACTCATCCTTCCAGCCTTCTGAAATGGGTAAAATGAGGACCCAGATTGTTGGGGACAAGAGGCTGATTCTGTAAACCACTTAGAGAGAGACTTTAAGAGCACTATGGTATATAAATCTAAAGGCTATTGCTATTGCCCACCCCCCAGGCCTGCACACACACAAACACACACACAGACCTCAACCCCAGGCAAAAAAGGGGGGTGGGCTCTGAGAAAAGCAGCTGGATTTATTTTTCAGCTGCTTCCTGGCGGCCCAAAAGTATTCAAGTTGATTTGCCCAATGCGTTCAGCTTTGACGGCAAGGGAAGCCCGGAGCAATTCCCCTGGAGAAGGAGAGGTGACTTCTAGTGCTGCTGAATATGGGCTCAGAGCAGAAGAGAGAAAGAGAACTTGGGTGCACAGCCTGAGGCCTGGCTGGTTCTTTACTTGGAGGGCTCGAAAAGCTAGAATGCTGGGCTGCTTCTGAGCAAAGGAAAGCTCTGGCCCCCATCAGCCACTGCAGCTTCGGAACGGGTCCAAAGACGGGCTACAAAAATGTTGGAAGGTCTTAAGCATCAAACTGACCAGGAAAGACTTCAGGGACTCCATGTGTATAGTCTGGAGCAGTGTTTCCCAATCTTGGCAACTTGAAGATATTTGGACTTCAACTCCCAGAATTCCCCAGCCAGCGAATGCTGGCTGGGGAATTCTGGGAGTTGAAGTCCAAATATCTTCAAGTTGCCAAGGTTGGGAAACACTGGTCTGGAGGACAGAAGGAAAAGGGGGCACATGATCAAAACATTTAAATACGTGAAAGAGTTAAATAAGGTTCAGGAGGGAAGTGTTTTTAATAGGAAAGCGAACACAAGAACAAGAGAGCACAATCTGAGGTTACTTGGGGGAAAGATCAGAGGCAACGTGAGAAAATATTATTTGACTGAAAGAGTAGGAGATGCTTGGAACAAACTTCTAGCAGACGTGGTTGGTAAATCCACAGGAACTGAATGTAAACCTGCTTCGGATAAACATAGATCCATGTTAAGATAAAATACAGGAAATAGAATAAGGGCAGACTAGATGGACCAGGAGGTCTTTTTCTGCCGTCAACCTTCTATGTTTCTATAATACATCATATGGCGACGTGATGCCGTGAGTTTGTCACCCGTGGTCTAGAACAGTGTTTCCCAACCTTGGCAACTTGAAGAGATTTGGACTTCAACTCCCAGAATTCCCCAGCCAGTGAATACTGGCTGGGGAATTCTGGGAGTTGCAGTCCAGATCTCTTCAAGTTGCCAAGGTTGGGAAACACTGGAAGAATACTAGAAGAATACTCTGTTTGGTAGAATTAAAAAGTCTTTCAAGCAAAACATAAGACGGAAGGGACCTTGCAGTCATGTAGTCCAACCCCCTGCCCAAGCAGGAGACCCTACATCCACCTCTAGCTTAGCCTCCCCTCCACCACCACACCCCCTATGTTAGAGGCAAGGAAGTGCTCGCATCCTCTGCAACAGCCACTTTGCTGCTTCCCTGGCAGAGGGAAGAGGGGCCCCTTCTGTCAGGCTCTGCTGCAGCCGGTTGAGTAACAGCATTATCTGGCTGGCATGTTCCCAAACGGAGCCAATGGGGTGGCTTGTATCTCCACGGGCAGAGTCTCAACTGGCTGGAAACGGCTTTGCTTAACTGAGGCAAGACCAGCCGAAGCTGTCTGGGATTTGCTGCGCCTGGCAAGCCCACCCACCCACCCCTCCCCAACACCCCCCCCTCCCCTCCAACGCCAGTTTATCCATCTGAGAAATTCCTTTCGCAACTTCATTCTGGTCCCCTCGGAGCAGCTGAGAAGTTCATCCATGCAGGGTGGCTGGGCAGAAGTCTTGCCTCCTGAAACCATGCCCCTCCCTCCTGGATGGGGGGTGGGAGGAGGAGGAGGAGGAGGCAGCCCTGTGCTTGGCAACGAAGAGCCAGGAATGGAACCACTTGCCATTCCGCCTCCATCGCATATGGCACAAGTTTAATTCCACCGAGCTCGCTTCTGCCAATCAGCTCCTTCTGCAGGGTATATAAAGAGAGACCAAGAGTGGGTATGAAACGGCTAATTCTGTGACAAGGGACCCAGCCACAGAGCGCCGGGGTGGGTGGGTGAGTGGGGAGTAGCAGCGCAGAAGCCTCTTCGGGCTGCAGAAGGAGACAGCCATTTCTCCATCCTTCCCATCACGAAGAAGACAGCGCTTCTGGCCCGGCCCTCTTCGGATCAGGCCTTTTCCCCTGCAATCAGCGGCTACAATCCGCTCGGCCTCTTCGTTTCGGCTCTGTGGGAATAATTGAATAAGAAGGACGTGCAGAATTGCCAAGGGTTCTCTGTCATTTGCACACATTGCAATTTCCTTTGAGGCTCATCCTGCTCCTGCTGGGTGCGACCTGGAGTTGTGCAAGAACAACAACAGTAAATAAAATCCTATGACCCTAACAAACCCAATTATAAACCCTGCCCCCCCCCAAAAAAATACCCAATCTAACAAACATTTATGACCTATAAAGCCCTACCTGACATCGGACCAGAATACCTCCGAGACCGCTTTTTGCCACTTGAATCCCAGCGGCCGATTAGATCCCACAGAGTTGGCCTTCTCCGGGTCCTGTCGACTAAACAATGTTGTTTGGCAGGACTCAGGGAAACTCCCTGGCTGCGAACCAACCACAACACTTACCGGTTGGTGTTATTCCCTCTGCCTTTGCAAGGTTTCTCCCACTCAGCCAAATGAGGCGTCCTGTAAACAGACAATGAAAGGGATTTGGGAATCTTGAACTGGGTTTTAACTGTATGCGCAGCAAGGCTTCCCTTCCGCTCTGAGGCTGTTGGCTTGGACCTCTGATCCAACGCAGCCTTGGCTGAAGCCGGTCTCTTGGCCGAGGAGCATATTGTAAGTTGCTCGCCGTAGCAAACCGACTCTTTGCTGCCCTCCTGATGGTGCTCTTCCCTGGCTGGGTTCGAACTCTCAGCCTAGCCCTTCCCTCCCCCTGAGGCGCGTGTCTCCTTCCGGTCAGGCCTGAAAAGAAGGCCAGTCTACTATTCTTGGTCCCCTCTTGGATCTTTCCTCCACGGCTTATCAAGCCTTTGGATCCACCATCTGTCTTTCATCTCGGAAAGGAAGGAAGCCAAACACCACTGCCAGGATATTAACATTTCTGCTGCCGCCAGATTCACTGCGCCGCCTCTCTCCCGCTTGCCAGAGAGGGTTTGGCTGGAGGAGGCTGGGGAAGATAAACAGCCATTGTGCATTCTCCGTTTTTGCTTTGGACCGGCTGTTTCATTAAGCCGAAGCCTTCAGGGCCGGAGGCTGCCAATTCCTTCGCCTTCGCGGTGTTAATGAAAAAGAGATTCCGCGAGTAGATCGTTATTCTTTGAATGGGGTGGCAGCATTTGCACTTAATTGCTTCGATGCTGTCGACTCGTAGATATTTCCTCCGCGGTAAGGAAGGCTCAGCTTCTTATCTCTTGCTGCGGGTGGAGGGCCTGCTTAGATGGGGCTCCTTTGAGGAGGCAGGGGCTCTCTCCCTCCCCCGCCCCCCATGAAAAAATATTAAAGCTCCAATCTTGGTTCACAGAATTCCTGTCTTCTTTTGACTTTGCCTGAACAAGTCAACCACTTGTGTACAGTGATACCTCGTCTTACAAACCCCTCATCATAAAACTTTTCGAGATACAAACCCAGGGTTTAAGATTTTTTTGCCTCTTCTTCCAAACTATTTTCACCTTACAAACCCAAGCTGCCGCCACTAGGATGCCCCACCTCTGGACTTCTGTTGCCAGCAACAAAGCACCCGTTTTTGCACTGCTGGGATTCCCCTGAGGCTCCCCTCCATGGGAAACACCACCTCTGGACTTCCGTGTTTTTGCGATGCTGCAGGGGAATCCCAGCAGCGCAAAAACAGGCGCTTCGCTGGCAACGGAAGTCCGGAGGTGGGGTTTCCCAGCAAGGGGAGCCTCAGCCAAATCGCTGCATCACAAAAATACGGAAGTCCGGAGGTGGGGTTTCCCATGGAGGGGAGCCTCAGGGGAATTCCAGCAGCACAAAAACGGGTGCTTCGGCTGGTAAAAGGGGTGAGTTTTGGGCTTGCACTCATTAATCACATTCCCATTGATTCCTATGGGAAACATTGTTTCATCTTACAAACTTTTTACCTTACAAACCTCGTCCTGGAACCAATTAAGTTCGTAAGATGAGGTATCACTGTACTTTAGTCCGCACTATAAGCTGCAATGAGGATGTATTCTACAGCAAAATTGGACTTACAAGGGGGTGGACAAAAAAATGGAAACACCTTGAAAAATCATCAAAATATCTTTTAATATGGTGTTGGTCCACCTTTTGTGGCAAATACAGCCTCAATTCTCCGAGGTATTGATTCATACGAATTGGGAATTGTTTCCAAAGGAATTTTAGCCCATTCTTCAGTTAAAGCACCCTCCAGTTCTTTTAGAGACGATGGTGGTGGAAATCGTCTTCTTACTTGAATCTCTAAAATTGACCACACAAACACACACCTCAGCCCCAGGGAAAAAAGGAGGTGGGCTCTGAGAAAAGCAGCCAGGTTTATTTTTCAGCTGCTTCTTGGTGAAATGTCAGGCTAGCTCAGGAATTCTGGGAGTTGAAGTCCACATATCATAGAAGAGGCAACTTAGCCTACTCTTGGATTGGGGGAATCGATCGAGAGGGACCACACATGTTCCTCAGGGTCACATGCGCCCCCTGGCATCAATTCTCCCCCCCCCAGGAGGACACACCCCACTATTGAGAAGCACTGGTTTAGCAACAGAAATTCTGGTCCCGATTACTGGTGCTACCCAGGCACTACCTGTATTAGAGTAGCCCCCTTGCCTATGTAATTTTGTGCATGATATGACTGTGTGTAGGTATTTTATTTATTGGGGTTTTTTTTCTTTTTAGACTTTTTAATGTAAAACTGTTATTTTAGATTTTAATTATTAGATTTGTTAACATGTATTGTTTTTATCACTGTTGTGAGCCGCCCCAAGTCTACGGAGAGGGGCGGCATACAAATCTAATTAATAATAATAATAATAATAATAATAATAATAATAATAACAACAACAACAACAATAATTTATTAGACTTGTATGCCACCCCTCTCCGAAGACTCGGAGCGGCTCACAACAAAAGACAAAGCACAAATCTAATTTTAAAAACAATTATTAAAAAAACCATTATAAAATAGTGATATCATCCAATTAAAACCATACGTAAAATGAAACAGCTAAGGATCAGTTATGTCCCCCAAGCCTGGCGGCATAGGTGGGTTTTCAGTAATTTGCGAAAGGCAAGGAGGGTGGGGGCAGTCCTGATCTCCGGGGAGAGTTGATTCGGAGGGCTGGGGCCGCCACAGAGAAGGCTCTTCTCCTGGGGCCCGCCAGATGACAATGTTTTGTCGACGGGACCCGGAGAAGGCCAACTCTGTGGGACCTGATTGGTCGCTGGGATTCGTGCGGCAGAAGGCGGTATTAAACATCTCTTTTGAACTGAACTGCTATCTGTTTTGGGCTCCCTCTGAGGGATGAGAGAGGGAAAGGAGAGAGGGATTATTTTACTGAAAGAGTAGTAGATCCTTGGAACAAACTTCCAGCAGACGTGGTTGATAAATCCACAGGCACTGAATTTAAACATGCCTGGGATAAACATAGATCCATCCTAAGATGAAATACAGGAAATAGTATAAGGGCAGACTAGATGGACCATGAGGTCTTTTTCTGCCGTCAGTCTTCTATGTTTCTATGAAAGAGAGGGGGAGAGCAGGGGGAGGGACAGATCGCAGGATTGTGTTGTAGGAAAATAAGCAATGTAGGGATTGAGGATGATAGTTATTAACCTGGTGCTCTCACTCTGGAAGATGAGAGATGAACCGTGTTCTCTTTCTTTTCCCAAGCTCATGACCAAGCACCCAGCCAAGCGGTTGGGCTGTGGCCCGGAAGGAGAACGGGATATTAAGGAGCACGCCTTTTTCCGATATATCGATTGGGACAAACTCGAGGCGAAAGAAATCCAGCCTCCCTTCAAGCCCAAAGCTGTAAGTCCCTTTCTTCCCTTTCTCAGTTTCTCTTTTATAGTCCTAGAGCAGAATGCTTCTTTCTGGACATTCTTATAAGAAGATATTTTCTTTCTCAGACAAGGGATAAATGTTGTTCAGGATTAAGAACTTATTTGGAGGAACGCAAGGTTTACGCATGACAATTCCACTATGCAATTCCCTTGCTTCCTTGAAAGAAGTACATGGCAATTCAAAATTATTGTTTTTAGTTGTAATTTTTCTGGGTTATGCTGTTTATAATCAGTTTGTGCAATCTTCTTGCACGGGCTATAATCTACTGCTTCTTCTGCCTCTTTCCACAATCTGTACTTTGATGATTTTGTTCCGTTCTGACCTTAATTTGAATGGCTTGCTCTTGGGCAGCCAAAATCAAGCCTTTGTGGGGGTTTTTAAGTTATTATTATTATTATTTTAATGTTCTAATGGTAAGCCATTTCCAGATTTATCTTTTTTATCTTCTGTTTTCTTTTATGTACACTGAGATCCTTTTCTCTATCACACAATACTAGGGGGTCCTCCCTAAAGCTCATAGATAAGAAAGTGAGGACAAATCAAGGGAAATATTTCTCCACCCAGAGGGTCCTTGGTTGATGGAATTCACTTCCAGAAGAGGTCGCGACAGCTGTCAGCCTGGATAGCTTCAAGGCAGGATTAGACAGGTTCATGGATGTCAAGTGTATTGGTGGTTATTGAAACGGAGGTCCATGTGCCACCTCTATGTTGGTTGAGGCAGACAGGATTCCCTTGAGTACCATTTGTTGGGGGTCAGGGGAAAGGGAGGGTCTTGCCTTCTCTTTCTGCTCAAGATCCCCCTGGACAATTGGTGGGCCACTGTGTGACACAGAATGCTGGACTCGATGGGCTTTGGCCTGATTCAGCTTGGCTCTTCTTATGTTCTTATGAGAGCATATGCAAAAATTCCTTGTGCATCCAATCACACTTAGACAATAAAATTCTCTTCTCTTCTATTATCCTCTTTCCCCTAAACCTTTTGAGAAATATTTAAACTTGAATGCCTCCTGACTCTCAAGAACTCTGGGAGGCTAATATTCATCAACCCACATTCCTAGTTCCTTATGACCTCCCTCCCATGTGAACAGAGGTGGGCTGCTAAGGTGGAACGGTGACGTGTGCTCGCCCCCTTTTGAGTGCTAGCGGAGTCCAGCGCAATTCTGCTACTGCACCTGGGCAGGTAGCGAAATCATGCATGGACACGCAGAGGTGCCTGTGGCTCTTGTTGCTAGCGGAGTCCAGCGCAATTCTGCTACTGCACCTGGGCAGGTAGCGAAATCGTGCACGGACACGCAGAGGTGCCTGTGGCTCTTGTTGCTAGCGGAGTCCAGTGCAATTCTGCTATTGCACCTGGGCAGGTAGTGAAATAGCGCACCTGTATGTCCGTGCACGATTTCGCTCCCTGCCCAGGTGCAGTGGCAGAATTGCGCTGGACTCCGCTAGCACTCAGAGCCACGGGGGCAAGCACACATCACCATTCCACCCTAGCCACCCTCCTCTGATTGGGGACCCCTGCTTTAGGATGACTAGATGGGGAATGGGAGAAGAGGAGAATTCTTCAGATTTGACAGAAAAACTCCTGGCTAGGAGAAATGGAATGGAAAAGCACTAAGTTCTTCCCAGAAGGAAAAAGACTTGGTGGAAAGTGGTGGAAAAACCATTTTTTAAATTATTATTATTATTTATTAGATTTGTATGCCGCCCCTCTCCGCAGACTCGGGGCGGCTCACAACAATAATAAAACAATGTACAAAGAACAAATCTAATATTTAAAAAATATCTAAAACCCATTACTGTATTTAAAAAAACATACAACACAAGCATACCTTACATAAAACTATATAGTCCTGGGGGAGATGTCTCAATTCCCCCATGCCTGACGGCAGAGGTAGGTTTTAAGGAGTTTGTGAAAGACAAGGAGGGTGGGGGCAATCCTAATCTCTGGGGGGAGCTGGTTCCAGAGGGTCGGGGCCACCACAGAGAAGGCTCTTCCCCTGGGTCCCACCAGACGACATTGTTTAGTCGACGGGACCCAGATAAGGCTAACTCTGTGGAACCTAACCGGTCGTTGGGATTCGTGCGGCAGAAGGCGGTCTCGGAGATTTCTGACTAGGTCAGAAGCAAACAGCCTGTAATGAGACATAGAAGAAAACCATCCCTGTGATGGACAGCATGGCTTCAAAGCTATCACACTGTGTCGAAGGGAGCAAATAGGCAGCAATTAAACTTTAATTTCACTGTAAATATCACTTCCATCTCATGTACAACAGTTTCTGGAATTCTTTTTTTTTTTAAACAACTTTGTAAGATTTTTTTTTTTACAATAAATCTACTGATTTGTGTTGGGATTCGTCCCTGTGCTTGCTTTCAGTAGGAGTGTTATGGAGAGAAACCTGAAATCTCTCCTTGAGCTTTATGAACTTGCCTTCCGACATTCTGTGAGTCCTTTCCCCTGTCCTTTTTCCCCGGAGAAATTGGAGTTTTTATATTCCTTCTACAGTCTTTGCAGCAGCCTCTGCTTACTCAGCAGGAAGCAATAATTCAGCCAAACACAATGAGAAATCAGCCGCTATTCAGGACATTAGCTCTTTGTTGTATGGAGCTGAGCACATGGACTCTCGGAATAGAAGTTTCTCTGGTGACTCCCTTCTGTTTCTTGTCTCTCGCTCCCAGGGAAAATTATGGGATGCATTGAGGGATGGGGGAGGCCAAAGGAGGAAAATGTGTTGTGAAGTTACAGCACAAAGTGTGTCCTTCTTGTGTCCAGTTCAGGAAAGAATTATGAATGACCAGGGTTCATATTGTTATAGAGTGGTACCTCTACCTACAAACGCCTCTACTTATGAACTTTTCTAGATAAGAATTGTGTGTTCAAGATTTTTTTTTTGCCTCTTCTCAATAACTATTTTGCACTTACAAACCTGAGCCTCCGAAACTGTAACCGGAAAAGGCAGGGAGAAGTCTCTGTGGCGCCTCTCTAGGAATCTCTTGGGAGGAAACAGGGCCGGAAAAGGCAGGGAGCAGCCTCCGTGGGGCCTCTCTAGGAATCTCCTGGGAGGAAACAGGGCCGGAAAAGGCAGGGAGAAGCCTCCATGGGGCCTCTCTAGGAATCTCCTGGGAGGAAACAGGGTCCCCACCCTCCCTGGGGTTTCCCCAATTGCATGCATTATTTGCTTTTACGTTGATTCCTATGAGAAAAATAGCTTTTTCTTACAAATTTTTCTACTTAAGAACCTGGTCACGGAACGAATTAAGTTCGTAAGTATACATTTTCATTTTAATCATCAAACTTATGATGACCTGCAAGCTAGATAAGGGGTATGTTTTTGCTATCTGGAAAGTAAGGTTACAAGGCACGTAGCTCTCACGGGGAATGTTCGCGGGGGAAGTTGGTATGACTATCGTGTAGCAGGAAGCCAGCAGAAGTGAACGAGGAATGCCAGTGGTCGGTAGATCATCACCTGGGATTTTGGGGAAGGTTAGAGATGAGCGTCCTCATTCCGTTTCCAGGTGCGAAGTGCATGCTGTTTTACATTAGCTGAATGCGAAGGGCATGAACACTGCTGCGTTGGTTGCCCAACCACGACAGAGTCAGTGCCGCCTGAGAATTTCTTGACCATTTTGTGATTGAAGGCAACGCTTTTCTCAGTTGCAAGCAAAGGGTGGTCCTTTCACGTAAAAATAACAATGTTTATTTTTACGTGAAGACCTCCCTTTGAAGGAGCTGGGGAATCCCTCCCACGAAGAGATTCCGTGGGGCGGAGCCTTGACATCACCAGCAGGTTGCTAAGGACGCCAAGGTGATCACTTCCTGGATTCCATGGAGTCCAGGAAGTGATCACTTTGGCATCCTTAGCAACCTGCCGGTGACGTCAAAGCTCCGAATGCTGAACGCGACCCCAAACTTTGCCCGAAGGTTCAAAATGTTTCGTGTTCGGCATACCGAACACCGCAAAATTCAGTACGGACCCGAATAGTGCGGGTTCGGTTCGCCCGTCACTAACCATGAGGTCTTTTTCGGCCATCGATCTTCTATAATACAACATATGATGACGTGATGACATGAGTTTGTCACCCGTGGTCTTGAAGGATATTCTGATTGGTATAATTAAAAACTCTTTTCAAGCAAAACATAAGCCCATGAGTGGACAAATTCTAGCCAGGTCCGTTGTTGATGGTATATTCTATCAAAGGGAGGTTTCAAGAACCTTTTTTCTAAGGATTTCATGTCCAGTTGCTCTGCAATGTTCTCCATTCTTTACCCCCCCCCCATCCTTTGACTTTTCCTCTTCCATATCTATCTCCTGCATCTTTTTCAGGAGTCCCCAAACTTGGCAACTCATGGACTTCAACTCCCAGAATTCTCTATTATAAAGAATAAACTGGAATTTATAATTTGTAAATATGCTAAAGTTTTTGGTTTAAAATACAGTGGTACCTCATCATACGAACTTAATTGGTTCCAGGAGGAGGTTTGTAAGGTGAAAAGTTCGTAAGATGAAACAATGTTTCCCATAGGAATCAATGTAAAAGCAAATAATGTGTGCAAATCCTTCAGGAAAATCCCAAACTTTAGAAGGGAGGCGAACAGAGGGCAGGGAGGAGCAGCTAAAGGGGGCGGGTGGAAGAAGCAAGGCTAGGCTAAAGGGTGAGTGGGAAGGAAGAAAGGCAAGGGGGGCACCCCTCCCATTTCTTTCTTAAAAAGCCACCGTTTCAGTTCCTTTGCAAGCACGTTGTTCTCTACAAAAATTTTCCTCCCCCAAGCTGCCCCTCCCTCCTCCCTTTTCTTTCGTAAAAAGACACCCTTTCAGTTCCTTTGCAAGCACGTTGTTCTCTACAAAATTTTTCCTCCCCCAAGCTGCCCCTCCCTCCTCCCTTTTCTTTCGTAAAAAGACACCCTTTCAGTTCCTTTGCAAGCACCAAACTTTTTCCTCCCCCAAGCTGCCCCTCCCTCCTCCCTTTTCTTTCTTAAAAGGACACCCTTTCAGTTCCTTTGCAAGCACTTTGTTCTCTGCAAAATGTTTCCTACTCCAAGCAGCCCCTCCCTTTTCTTTCTTCAAAAAAAGGGGGGGAAACCCCCTTCAGCCCAGCAGCAGCTGCTTGGGTTCGTAAGGTGAAAATAGTTCGGAAGAAGAGGCAAAAAAATCTTAAACACCGGATTCGTATCTTGAAAAGTTCGTTAGAAGAGGCGTTCGTAAGATGAGGTACCACTGTATTATAAATCAGTACACCTTCATTTGGTGGAGGGGTTAGAATGAATGGTGTTGGGTGGCGGGAGCACATATCACTGTGCACTGTTTTTGTGTAGTGTGTAAATTTTAATTATTATTAAAATTAATGAAATGTTTTTTTAAAAAGTTGAAGTCCACAAGTCTTAAAGTCGCCAAGACCTCTGGTCTATTTCTCCTTTGGATTCCTTACTCTTTTGCTTTACCCTTCTGTGTTTCTGGAACTAAACCTCAACCAGCTCAATATCTTTAACCACCAATAGTTATTACGCCAACCAAAGCAGGCTAATTTGCAGTTTGGGTGTTAAGGAGGAGACAATGAAAAGAAGGGATCTGTCAGATGTTGGGAAAGATTGGGGTCTACTCCAGACAGGTTGTTCGTGGCCTGGTGGTATTTTTCAACCCCCGGTGAAAATAAATAGTGGCAGGCGTCACTTTTTGGTTTTTCAGACCATCTTTGGCATTGAAAGCAAATTCTGGCCAGTTGAAATAAAACGACAATTTTCAGACCTCAATAATCAGCAGCTGTAAATAAATGCAAGTCAATTTCCCCTCGCTATAAATACTGGAGGTGATTCTTTAGTGAGCCGTAAAAAATAAATCTCCTCCTTCCAGGGGGCTATTCTGGAGCTTGGTGTGGACATTAATGTGGCACTGAGAGTGACAGTTTTATTTCCAGGCATTTCTGCTAATTGTGATATTTATAGGGGACAGAACTCTTTGCTTCTGCTTGAAAATGAGGTAATTTTGCTCCCGAAAGAGAGGTCAGTTTGGAAATGAAGCCGTCTAGAGCCACTTTGCATTGTCCCTAAAGATCCCCCTGCTTCTTCAGCTTAAAAAACATCAACGTTG